>NW_019744422.1:222957-307582 GCF_002891405.2 Cryptotermes secundus
AGGGCGCTCATATTATAAGGTAAGGTTATAAAACCACCTTTTAAGATCATTTTAGTGAAAGTTTCATGTTCCTATCTCATAGAATTTAAGAACAATGATGAATAAATAATTTTCGAGCAAAATTTAAATGGCCGGCTGAATATATTACCGCAGGAGACGCAGCCGCGGAATTTAAATTACCGCGTCAAAGGGTTAAAAATAAAGTGATATCAACTATTGACTTGCTGATTCTGTTACAATTCCACCAAAAACCTTTACGGTTCCTGGGGGAGCTTCCAAGCTACCATGGCAATGCCAGAAAACTAGAACCCTACAGCCTCTACTTATCGATACTGCCCACCCTCCTTTCCATAATGAGAGGATTGAATTTTGGCATATGTTATACACCACAAACACAGAATTCCTTCAAGAGCATAAAAATTTTAAATGAAAAATAAATATGTAAACATTGTAGAGATGAAGAATAAGGGGAGAGAGATGCGTGTATCCCCCCCCCCACACACACACACACACACACACAGAGCAACAGAGAGAAGAAGAGCAGGGAATGAATATTGGCTGGTGTAATGGGAACACCCCTTCCAAATCATCACACATCAGTCCTCTTACCATTCAGCACTACATAGCCTAGATACTGACAGCACTGTATAGTAAACCACAAAAACAAAAAGAGGAGCAAATATGGCAGGACAGAAGGTTTTCTCTTACACACACCTTACTTGAAGCATGAACAGCCCATGATCTGAAATGTGTTCCAACTTCTATAAAATTTTATAAACAATAAACTCTTTTTGAAATTCTGACAGACAAAAATACAGGTTCTCATGAAACTAGTAAATGTGATTACTTAATGATTATGTTTACAATTAAGTTTATTTCAGTCCAATGTGACATATGATTCCTTCACCACTTCAGCACTTAGTTACCTTCTGAAGTGGTGAAGGCATCATATGTCACATTGGACTGAAATAAACTTAATTGTAAACTTAACAGTGTGACGGACCAGAATGAAACAAATCAGAAACAAATCAAATGTAATGATTATGCTTCAGTTGCAAAGGTTACATAGTGGTGAATGAGGTAGGAAGATGATCATAAACGGTATGAAGTACTTCTCTCAGAACAGCTGAACACAAATGAGATTTGAATGTGCACCCTCTTAAATACACTTCTGGAGTGCCACAACTACAGAAATCTACACAGATATGCCATGTTAACACACATGCCTAAGTGAAAAGGGGCCCCAATGAAAGCATATGGAACAACATCATGACACCACCTACTGGTGTAGCTCCCTGGTGGTCATATGCTTCCAGGTCTCTGCCCTCTACTGCCAACTGATGAAGGTCTCTCAACATCTGCAGCTCTGTTGAAGCACGTGTCTCATCTATCAGTTCCTGAGTCACTCCTCGCCGAGCCATCTCACCTTCAATGTAGTCCAGTGCGGCCTCATCTTCACAAATGTCATATGGCATATTCCCATCTGCATTCACAGCCAGAAGGTTGGAACCTCTGCAACACAACTCTGTTAACACTGATCTGGCACTGACAAAATGTGCACAAAGTTAATGTCCTGTCTTATCTGATGACACTTTCTGAACTTCACCAAATATCAAGCAGAGGCTGATTGATAAATTCACAAGGCCAGGGGAAATGGTAGTTGCAGCCAACAGTAAGTGTAGAGACTGCAGAAAAGCATAATCCAGTCTCCAGTCTGAAATTCAAACGCTTGGTTCCCAGAATGTAAAGCACAACCATATCATGAGGCTTGAGTACATGCAAATTGAAGTGGGCCACCTAAATTATACATTCAAATGTACATTCTGATTCTGCTTTGGGTAGGGAGCATGTACACTTACATTAGATTTTAGGACAGATTCCAAGTGCTGCAATTTTCATTTATTCAGTGAAAACTGTATCCGTTGTAGCCATAATGACACCAGAAAATTTGGAAATGTTATTATTCAGAATGTCTGTGAACTTTAATTTGGAATATTGCTATGAAGTATACTGTGGGTTGAATGTACAATAAAATTTAAAGAATTTCTGGGGCAATGGCTTTCTTACTGCAGCTGGCCCAGACTTCTGGTTTAGGCTACAGGAATAATGTGTGAGAATTACATTTAAATAGGACTGGGTAATTGGGTTTGATAATAAATGTATATAATAATGACGGATAGCTGAGGCAGTGCAGATCATCCTCAAGGGCTACTGGGGCTAAAAATCACTTGATTTTTGGAGACTAAAAAGAAAACAGACCTGATTTTTGAAAAGCAGTTTGTATATTCCATTTATCATTTACTTAAAGATAGAGTGGACAAATTAGTGTTTTGAAATCCACTCCTCTACTTTATAGCCTAATTTTATGTAAATGACAAAAAAAAGCAAGAATATATTGGAACAGCATTTTGTTAAGCTTGGTTGTCAGGGCTATATAAGACAAGCCACTCATAATATTAAATAGTGCTTGCACAAGACAGTTTCATCATGGCTTACTAGCAGAGACTGGGTAATGTGTATCTTCAGAGAGAATGGTTTTCCAATATTGTGTAAAACGTCTCACTGAGGGCTCCCAGGTGCTAAAACTAGATACTGTAAAGGTAAAAGGTAAAATTGTCCCTGTGCTCAACTATTTAAGCACTACGCCATGAAGGCATATGGTGAAGTGAATGTATAGATCCACATTTTCTTGACCTTGGCACTACCTGGAGGTGAGTAGGCAGCTTCACGCCCTGGCCGCTTTAGCCCCAGGGAAAGAGCCCCTGGTACCCATTAGACAGGAGCTTGGGTGGACCTCAGAGCCCGTTTGGATAATGTGGAGAGGAAAAAATTCTTAACCCTACCTAGACTTGAACTCCAACCCTTGTTTGTCCATCCCATAGCCAGTCACTATGCAGACTATGCTATCCCAGCTCCTAAAACTAGGCACTGTAGTAAAAATAAGATCATTTCAACAAAGGTTGCCAGTAGCAGACTGGGAATAACTCTTATGCTAAGGTCTTCATGTTCCCCTAGCTTCACATACATTCTGTTGGCCAGGTTCTGCTGTATAAAGGCAGAGGTGAGCACTTACACCAACGACATGTCCCAACAAACACAAGAATATTCTTTGGCTTCAGTTTCACTTAGGTCTTGGGCAGTGGCAGTGGAGTGGTATGTTCTACCATTCGCACTCTAACATTTAAACAAAGAAGAACACTTTCCTATGGAACCTGCAAGTAGTGTTGTGAAATACAGTCATAGTGACATGAAATAAACATTAAAAAACCTTATAAAAATCAAGGAAACTATGACGCCATAAGCAGTAGGGTTTTAGTGGGTATTCAAAATGTGACTTACTAAAGATTATAATTGCGCAGTAACATTTCCTGGTAGAAAGAAAACACAAGTATCGACTGTTGTGTTGGCCACAATCACACTAAATCAAAGTACAAGTTCTCCTTACACTAAATGTGAGTCACTTCTTAAATCAAAGTTTGCCACATGCAAGAAAAACATAAGAGTGGCTAAAGTCGGCACCTCCAGAACCAAAGGTTTGCCAGATACCTCATGGACAGGCATAACCTCTTCATTTATCATTTGATATCCTGTCCTGTTTCCCTTGGTCCACTTTTAATTTTCTTTTCATCACTTCTTATGTAATATGGTGTACATATAAAATAATCCAACAAGACACCATGAGGTCTGCCACACATAAGGCTGTTAGCTGCTGGCTTCAAAATGTGGTGGTCTGGGTTCAATCCCAGGTCAGGTCAGGTCAGGTCAGGTGTGATTTGTGGTGGACAAAGTGGCATTGGGACAGGTTTTCTCCGAATACTTCAGTTTCCCCTGCCAATTCTCATTCTGACCACTCCACACTCATTATCATTCAGAACTAGTATAGAAGGTGAAATAGTGGCTGATGTACCAAGTGGACTGAGTTTCACACCCCATCCCCAAATACCAATATTTCACTCTTTTAATCATCATATTCATAATTAGTTAATTTCTAGTTAACAAAGCTTTCTAGATCATCCAGTGCTGTATATTGCAGCTTTTACTGTACATTATTTACACTGAACTTTACAGATGGGACCAAATAATATTCAGTAAATATGACATTTAACCAGTATAGAAATGCTGAATCAGAATTTCACTATAATTAGACTTACTGAAATTACAGAACTGTAAAGATGACAAGAAACACGAATGCAAGGGATTAATGATGAAGTACAACTATGCACCAAAGCCAATTATAAACATATGGCATGGTAAGAGCTGCAAATTTATTGTTTAGATGACAATTCTGCCATGAAAAACTTCTTACCGACTGATGAGGTACCGGACAAGATGTAGATGGCCACAGGTAGCAGCAGCATGAAGAGGTGTCCATTTCTCACTGTCCTCTGCATTTACATTTGCACCATATTCAATTAAAAGCTTCATCATTTCCTCATTGTCATCAATACAGCACTGGCAACACAGAAACACAATGACTAAATATTAACTCTGTATAAATTCCATTAAGTTTTTATATACTGGGCATAATATGATTTTAGGTCTCCATTCACCATATTCCTAGGAAGTTTTGTTTCTAGTATCATATTTTATCTAACTTCCATGGAACTTGCTCCCAAAGAGTGGAACATATATACAGTGAAATTTTAGGACAGTGGAACTCTGAAGTGGGTCTGGTCATTATAGGTCAGATCACTCACAACTTCCTAACCTTGTGTTGCTTCTGGCTCCTGTTAGTCTGCTGGACCTGTGTGACAAGTAACAGTTCACTCAGTTGTGTTATGTCCTATGTCAAAATGCGATATGTGAATACAGACTAAAGCAAGTATCATTCCTAAATGAAAAGTTTTTTCTGCAAAAAGAAAAAATAAGATTTCAGCATAAACTTCAGAACACTATCATTCCAAAAGGGAAAACTATTTGCAGAAATGTAAACAAATTAAGACAGGATCATCATTGGACCAAAAAATCAAACTGAAAGTCTGAATGCTCACTGAACAGCAACTAGATGAGACTGGTGTTATAGCAGGATTCACATCGCTTGATGTTTGAGGCATGGCTGCTAACATCGTACTAGCCACTAAGAGACGTATCTCTTGTCCAGCTGAAATCTACTGCTGTTGAGTTTCAGAATCAAATATTATGTATACTCAGACAAAGTTTTCAGGAATTCAAATGAAACACATACTTAGGTGACAGGTCACATTTCAATCATTCCTTGTATTTATCCGAGACAAATTTTGATACCAGGTCTTGACAGTATGTCCAGGACAGAGGCTAAGACATATTTTTTATTTGATGAAGCATAGTGTAGCATGTACAACTGTTGTTATGCAATGGCTGCGAGAGTGGCAAGCAAACAATGGCCGTTTCTGGTCAACAGCTCAGTAAACATGTTCCCGGAGAAATGAATATGCACACAACAATAGAAGAACGGCGTTTTCCATGTGGTCCATGCCCAGTAGTTATAACCAGGCCGGGATATTTGGAGCAATGAGTCAGCTGAGTTCTGCAAGGGAGGCTGGGAAGAGATGGCAGTATAAATAAGCTGACAGTTCAGTTGTCGGATATTTGCTGGAGAGTATCAACATGTACCCCTAATGTCACTGACCAAGTTTTCAACCCATACAAAACCACAGGCAAAATTACAGTTTTGAATATTGTAATTTTTTCATTTTTAGACAGCAGATGGGAAGACACAAGGTTCTGGAATGAATAGAAGCAATTCAATCTCCCCTTAATTTTGTTACTGTTGTTCCCAAATATCTGAATTCTGCCACATTTTCAAAGCATCTAATAGCTACCTTTATGATATGATTTTCATTTCATGCATCGTGTTGTGTTATAATATACAATTTCTTTATTAAAACTGTCACAACACAATTATATTAAGGTCAGTGCCTAGTGCTAAACTAGGCACTGACCTTAATATAGTTGTGTTGTGACGGTTTTAATAAAGAAATTTTATGTTATGACTTTGCCCTGCATTCTGGTGATGAAACATACACTAAGCTTTCTCTTATTTACTTCCAGTCCAACCTCCTTACTAGAATCAATTAGAGTCTGTATTTTTCTTTAAGGTATCTATGCTATCACTCTTCACCAAGTATAATTTTAATGATCAAGACATAGCGTATGAGTTCAGCAGGGCATGTAGCATGAATGGGGGAGAATGGGAATGCATAGAGGAATGATCTGGAATGATCTGGCTCAGGACAGGGACTAGTGGAGGACTCTTGTGAACACAGTAATTAACTATCATGTTCCATAAAATGTGGGAAATTCTTGAGTAGCTGCACAACTTGCAGCTTCTCCAGAAGGGTGCAACTATATGGAGTTAGTTATCTATGTTATTCCCCAGTAGATTTACATCAGCAGCATAGACCAGCAGCTGATGTGTCCCATTTAATTTCAGTCCCAGCTGGTTTTCCTGGACCTTCCTAATGGCATATTCCAAAGCAAACTTGGAGAGCAATGACAACAAAGCATTTCCTTGTTTTAGAACATTGTGGACAGAAAATGTTATCGGACAAATGTTTACCTATATGGACTTAACTACAGGTTCCATTTAAATACATTTTAATCAGTCTAACTAGTTTCATGGATACCCCAAACTCTATGAGAATATTGCACAGTACTTCCTTCCTAATTGAATCATAAGCTTTCCTGAAGTTTTAAGTAGCTGATGTGTTGTCACACTGCACTCCTATTTTTTCTCCAGTATCTAATGAAAGACAAAAAATCTGATCAGAAGGTCATCTGTTACATTGAAACCCACTCATGATCCCCAATAATTTCATCCACATATTGACCTGACCATTAAAGGATGTGGATAAAATTTTGTATGAAGGTGATAACAGTGATATATCTTGATAATTACTAGTCAGTTTTATCAACCTTCTTGTGAATTGGCACAATAATGGACTTTTTTTACTGTTGAGGCAATTCGTCCTTTTTCCAAAGAGAATTAATGAGTTTATTGATCTCAGAACATAATGTTTCACCTCTTGCTTCAATCACTTCTGCTGGAATTTGATCCAGAGTTGGCAATTTACACTTTTAAACTTTACAATAGCAATTTCAATCTCAAAGCATTAGCCTCAAGTCCTAATGGATCAGCTGTGTGTGCTCTCACCTGCATAACAACACTGACTCTATGAACTTCAGTAGCTGAGAGAAGTAATTCTTCTCCAATTCAAAATATTGAGAGTCTCTGGAAGCAGATCACTAATTCTCATCAGACTTTAAAATACTGGGATATGCATTTTACATTAGACAATACATACATACATTATATAAATGCAGTAAATCAGACATTACAATGCTTTTCTCCCTCAGGAATTCAAAACTTTATCATTTTCAGATATTGCCCATTGTAAAATCAACCTCACACATACCTGATGTAGGGCAGTCAGACCATCTTCATTGGTTGAATCAGGACTAACACCTTTTATTAACAACCGCCTCACTGTAAAGAAAAATTAAGTCTATAAACAGTGAAAATAACCTCATCAGTGGGAAAGTTATAACATTCTCAGAGTGGTGGTTATGAAGACATCTCTTCTGGGATATAATGCCATGCAGTCTGGTGAAAGTAAATCAGCATTTCAAACAAAATATGTCACTTCCATCTTCTGGGCTGAAGGTAAGCCAAGCAAGAAATCAGCATGAAGCAGGCAGCAAGCAGTGTGTCTGACTTCAGTTAAAACTGTTGGAAATTAGTCCAGGCACCCTCATCCTTAATCCATTCCACCCACAAATCAAATGTCTCACCTTGAAGGTCAACACACTGACAATTTTCCTGTTGCAAGACCAATCTTATGGTGTAATCTGTGTTTGGACAGGAAAATAACTTAAGAAAATCTATGATCAAACTGTAAATCCTGCCTGAGTATATATCTGTATTTTCATACTTATCATACAAATGTAAACTTACTGATCAGAGTTCTCATAACATGTCTTGGAAAATATTTCCACAAATGTAAATACCATGGACTTAATATGTGCTTAACTAAATACCATGGACTTAACATGTGCTTAACTAATTAAGCATTATGCCATGATGCATAGACCCATGCTTTCTTGATCTCAGCACTAGTTGGTGAGTGGCCAGCTTTGCCGCCAGGGAAAGAGACCCCAGTACCCAACAAATAAGAGGCCGGGTGGACCCCAGAGCTGGTCTGGATGTGATGGAGAAGTGAAAATTCTTGACCCTACCAGGAGTCAAACTCCAACCCCTCACTGGTTCCAGCCCATATCCAGCCGCTATATGGACTGCACTACCCAGCTCTATACAACTATCATCAGTATTTAAAACTCCAGAGTTAAAATCCTCTAGTTCCATGCAACAAAGGTTAATTATTTTAATGATTTTTATTTCATTTAGCAAAATAATATATAGCACAGACATTCTGTACAAGTCTTATGGTAGATATGAACTAAAGGGACTCAGCCTACTGTGATGCTGCTCTCTACATAAAATGAAACAAAATTCATGCACATGCTATCACAGTGTAACGTCTTGTTATATATACTTAAGAGTATGAGGGTCGTACTGAAAGTCATGAGCAACAATTTTTTGTAAAGTAACATGCTTTATTATTGACAAACCAAATACACGACCTCAATCTACAGACCTTTCTTTATTTTTCCACATAATCGCCACTTCTTTGTACACATTTCTCCCAGTGTTCTGGGAGTTTGAAAATTCCCCTTCTGTAAAATTCAGTTCCAGCCATCCGAAAACACTGATGCAATGCTTTCTGGATTGCCTCCCTTGCCTCAAAACATTGTCCATGCAGCTGATCCTTCACAAATCCGAAAAGATGGTAGTCGGAGGGTGCCAGATCAGGGCTATAGGAGGGGTGGGGAAGAACTTCCCACCCCATCTTTGCAATTGCTTCCAATGTGAGGCAAGCGGCGTGGGGGCGAGCGTTGTCATGCAGGGTGATGATGTTTTGTTCCGGACGTTTATCGCGCAATGCACGATGGAGCTTGTACAGCATCTGGACATAACGAGCAGCACTGATGGTTTGCCCAGGTTCCAGAAATTCGGCCAGAATAAACCCCTCTGCATCCCAGAAGACTGTGCCCATCACCTTCGCAGCTGATGGAAGTGTCTTTGCCTTCTTTTTTGATGGAGAATGCGAATGGTGTCATTCCATACTCTGCTGTTTCATTTCAGGTTCGAAATGGTGAAATCAGCTTTCATCACCTGTCACAATACAGAGCAAAAAATCCCCTTCATGTCAATATCTCTGCAGCAGTTCTGAGGTGATGGCTTTTCGCTGACCTTTGTGGTCTTCGGTCAATAACCGCAGGACCCAACGAACACAAATTTTTCTATAGCCCAAGCTTTCAATCATCTCCTGTACTGCACTGTGCCCTATTTCAAGTTTTCGGGCTATTGTGTCCACAGTCACATGCCCGTCATCTTGAATCATCTCCTCCATGCTTTCCTTGTTGCGTTCAGTTGAGGCTGTTCGAGGACGACTGCTCCGAGGCTCATCTTTGATGCTGGTGTTCCCATTTTTAAAATGTTTCACCCATCTCCGAACACTGCTCACACCCATGCACACACACTTCCATAAGCACGCTGAAGTCTCTGGTGAATTTCTGCAGCAGGGATCTCTTCTTTCACAAGAAATTCAATGGCAGCATGCTCGTGAAACGACATATCGCTGTCTGCCATTTTGTTAGTAGTGATACTGGTCATGTGATGCAAGCTATTGATGTCACAAGACACTCAAGGTTAACACAACAGCTGGTTCCACCTACCACCGTACTCTCTTTCATCTGCTGTTCCCAGGTTGCAGGCAAAAAAAAGTTGCTCATGACTTTCTGTACGACCTACGTATATATACAGTCAGAAATGTTATACAATGCATGGTCTGGATTTAATTTTCAATATACATGTCACAGACAAAGAGGGTAACATATTTCTCAGCAGTGTTATTTGTCATGATACAAAGTTGTTATTAGGCATACTCAAGACATGCTGTACACAGCAGGGGTCACCTGAGGATGGAAACAGATAAACTTTCCAAAATATTGTCCTCTCTGATTTTCAGAGTGATTGATTGATTGATTGATTTAACATCCATAACTGTTACATTATGTACAATTGGACAAGTCAGTTTTTAAAAAAATATATGAGATTAAACATCACATCAAATGACTAATAATATAAAAAACCATAGAAAAATAACATAATAAGTCCTTTAAATATGATAAAACAGTGGATAAGTATAATAAGGCAACAAAAGCTAAACTATAAATTACATGCAATAGCTAAAATAAATTACCTAAGTATCTTTGTTCTATTATTAAGCTAATTCTTGTAAAAATATTCTTGAAGGGAATAAAAAGCTTTGCACAACAAGTAATCCTTTAATTGACGCTTAAAAACCTTGAACTCTTGAATACTTCTTATTTGAGAGGGCAAGTTATTATACAATCTTATTCCCATGTTAATCACACTCCTTTTACAACGTGAGGTGTTACATGGTTGGACATACAAATTCTGCTTATGTACTGTGTTATAACCGTGCACATCTGAATACGAGATGTTATATATCCTATTTTTCCTTAAAAAACACAACGTCTCAAAGATATACAATGAAGTTAAGGTTAAAATTTTAAATTCACCAAAAAATTCTCTACACGATATCCTGTTATTGACTCTTTTGATCAGTCTTAAACATTTTTTTTTGATTGTAAATACAGTTTGAATGTCCTTTTGACCACAGCCCCAAAAAATAATACCATATCTCAATAAAGATTCAAATTTCGCAAAATACACACTTCTCAAAATTGGAAGACTGACCAAATCTCGTAAGGATTTGATAAGATAGATGGTTTTGTTTAATTTTTGAACTAAATGGTGAATGTGAGAGGACCAACTTAAATTCTCTGTAATATATATACCTAAAAATTTTAAATTAGCTGTGTATGTTATTTTCTTATTATTCAAATAAAGTTCCGGTTTATCAATTTGACGGGGACCACGTCCCTGAAAAAAGAGTGCTTTTGTCTTTTCAATATTAATAATAAGATGATTTACCGCGAACCAATTTTCTAATTGATGCATAGAAACTATAGTTTTATCATTTAAAGATTTAAGATTTTTGTCAATAATTAGTATATTGGTGTCATCTGCAAATAAAACAACTTTCGCTTCATGAACAGCTTTAGGCAAATCGTTTATAAACATTAAAAACAAAAGAGGTCCCAGAACCGAACCCTGAGGAACACCGTACTTTATTTCCTTACACGAAGAGGAGAATGATTTTTGATTTGGAGACTTGGCATCAACATGGTCAATTTCTACAAACTGGGATCTACCCGTAAGATATGATCTCATCAAAGAGAGTGAAATTCCTCTAAACCCATAAAGTTCCAATTTAGCCAACAGTAATTTGTGGTTTATCACATCGAAAGCCTTGGAAAGATCCAAAAAAATACCCAAAGCAAAAAACTTATTGTCTAATGCTTTCTGAACATCCTCAATAAATGATTGCAGTGCTGTATGAGTTGATTTATTTTGTCTAAAGCCATTTTGGGCATCAGATATCAAATTATGTTTATTTAAGAAATTCACTACTCTGTTATATATTAATGTTTCAAAGATTTTAGAAAAAACAGGTAATAGTGAAATAGGTCTATAATTAGATAATTCTTGAATTCGTCCTCTCTTATGAATAGGGCGAACTTTGGCAATCTTCATCTGATCAGGAAAAATTCCAGTACAAAGAGACAAATTAAAAATAAATGTTAAAGGTTTACAAATAGGTTGAATACTAAGTTTTACTAACTTTTCTGGGATTTCGTCATAGCCCGCGGAGAGTTTACCTTTTAGTTTACTAGTCACACTAAGTACCTCATTTTCTGTAATTGGTACGAAAAAAATCGATTTAGAAAATGGAGTAACTTTACATGCTTGGTCATACTTAGGTTTTTGATCATTTAATTGGTTTACCATTTTTCCTGCAATTTCAACAAAAAAAGAATTAAAATGACCGGGAGTGAGGAGGGGGTCTAAGTCAGTCATGGAGTCCACATCCGAGGTTTTATAATTTATTTTAAAAGCTTTCCCTGATTCAAAGTTTATAATTTGCCATAACGCTTTAGAGCAGTTTGTTGATTTTAGGATGAATCTGTCGTTTTCTTTTTTACGAGCATCTGCTAACACATTCTTATAAATTTTTTGATACTTTTTATATAGTTCAAAGAATGCCTAGGAAGAATCAACTTTTTCTTTAAGTAACATAGAAATTGAAGCCGCTGTCTAGAAACTTTTATCCCTTTAGTAATCCATCTGGATTTGATGTTTTTTACATTTACAACTTTTTTNTTAGTTCTTTGAATCTCTATGACTCCACTCACACTATCTTGAACAATCATCTTTTTTACACTTGCGCTTGCCTGAGAAACCAAAGCTGATTTCGCATAATCACATTCACTCGATTTAATACACTGAACACCTTTTTCATTAATCTTAGAGATACTATTACAATCCAGATCCTCTTCCTTCCACATTAAAGTAATAGGAGATTTTCTCTTTACTTTGAACAAATTACTTAAAACAGAGATGATGTCACTTGCTGTCTGCTCTTTACCATGAGTATTTAGGTGAAATCCCTGTCTTGTGAATAAATCCCTATCCATGTCCATGCTGACCTCAAAAAGATTTTGATGAGCCTTCTTTAATTTATCAAGCTTCCTATTAAAAGTTTTTACTTCTTCATTGATGCATGAATTAGATGCTAAGTCATATCTATGTGGAACTTTTAAAACAATAACATTTGTATGTTGATGACAACTTATAAACTCATGTAGTGAACGAATACCAATATTAGTTTCATTTCTCCCAACGTCATTTGTACCTCCCCAAATTATACAGGCGTCTTTCTTTGTTAATTCTTTCAAGTCCGAGCTTACAGTATTTGTTAATTTTTCCAATGTTGATCCAGGTTTTATTACCCCTTGTATCTCAAATTCTTGATTTAACCTATGCTTCAACTCAGTTGCCAGTCCACGTGCATGGCTATCACCTATTATTCTTATTTTATGTTTCACTCTTTTTGAATTATCACTATTTATATTTACATTTTTTTACATTTTTCATTCCAAACTTCATACGGTATGCTTCGATGTCCTGACCCGTCTTTGACAATANCACAAAAACTATCCGCAAGTTTATATTGATCAATATTTAGATGCAACATTTGATCACTTAAAAGCCAGTGCTCCGAAAAGCATAAAATATCTGTGACAATATGTTATATTGAATTTTGTGGTTATGAACGTCAACTGACACTCTTTCCTCTTGCAAAATCTTGATTACTTGCTGTGCTGATTTTAACTCCATTGTAACCATTTTTAAATAGTCATTCAATTTATTACAATTTGCACAACAATTTAATTCACTTTCACCAGTATTTTGATCCAAATATCGAGAGACACAATCAACGACNGAGTTCTCTTTGCCGGTACGCCCGACATTTCTTGGTTGACTGAGTCCTTATCAGTTCGTTGGATTTTTGACTCATCCCATGTACCATCTTGGAGAACACTCATATTTGAACAAGAACTATCTTGAGAGTCAAGAGCTGACTGAACATAATTCCACTCACTTGATTTAATACATTGATCATTAGTTCTTTGAATCTCTATGACTCCACTCACACTATCTTGAACAATCATCTTTTTTACACTTGCGCTTGCCTGAGAAACCAGAGCTGATTTCACATAATCACATTCACTCGATTTAATACACTGAACACCTTTTTCATTAACCTTAAAAATACTATTACAATCCAGATCCTCTTCCTTCCACATTAAAGTAATAGGAGATTTTCTCTTTACTTTGAACAAATTACTTAAAACAGAGATGATGTCACTTGCTGTCTGCTCTTTACCATGAGTATTTAGGTGAAATCCCTGTCTTGTGAATAAATCCCTATCCATGTCCATGCTGACCTCAAAAAGATTTTGATGAGCCTTCTTTAATTTATCAAGCTTCCTATTAAAAGTTTTTACTTCTTCATTGATGCATGAATTAGATGCTAAGTCATATCTATGTGGAACTTTTAAAACAATAACATTTGTATGTTGATGACAACTTATAAACTCATGTAGTGAACGAATACCAATATTAGTTTCATTTCTCCCAACGTCATTTGTACCTCCCCAAATTATACAGGCGTCTTTCTTTGTTAATTCTTTCAAGTCCGAGCTTACACTATTTGTCAATTTTTCCAATGTTGATCCAGGTTTTATTACCCCTTGTATCTCAAATTCTTGATTTAACCTATGCTTCAACTCAGTTGCCAGTCCACGTGCATGGCTATCACCTAGTATTCTTATTTTATGTTTCACCCTTTTTGAATTATCACTATTTATATTTACATTTTTTACATTTTTCATTCCCAACTTCATACGGTATGCTTCGATGTCCTGACCCGTCTTTGACAATACGTTATATTGAATTTTGGGGTTATGAACGTCAACTGACACTCTTTCCTCTTGCAAAATCTTGATTACTTGCTGTGCTGATTTTAACTCCATTGTAACCATTTTTAAATAGTCATTCAATTTATTACAATTTGCACAACAATTTAATTCACTTTCACCAGTATTTTGATCCAAATATCGAGAGACACAATCAACGCCATCTTGTGAGCAGCTTGGTGGGAAAAGGTCCAAAACCAAGCAAATTCTGAGGTGCTACAATATTTCAACAATTGGAGCAGCATCTCTGTGAGACACCTAGAGTATATACACAGTGTGTTCAGGTTCTGTTAGTACTGTGTTCATTAAAAATACAAGATGTGAATTATTTTCAAAATTTCACTCTTTTTATTCAAAATAGTCTCCTTCTAAATCAATACATAGCTGGAATCGATTGAAAAGTTTTCGAAAACAGTCGCTGTACTCCTTTTGTGGAATCGCATTTAAAACTGCGGTACATTCCCTTTGGATGTCCTGGATAGTGTTGTGGCGGTCTCCTTTCATCGCCAACCTAACTTTTGGGAACAACCATAAACCTGCTGGAGCCAAATCTGGCGAATACGGAGGATGATCAAAGACTGTGATCCCTTGCTTGGCCAAAAAATCGCGCACGATCTTCGATTTGTGGGGTGGGGCATTGTCGTGGAGGAGCGCCCAGGAACCTTGCTCTCGATATTCAGGTCGAATTCGAAGAATTCTTGCCCACAAACGGCTGAGGACTCCGAGATAGTAATCAGAATCCACTGTTTGACCTTCTGGCAGAAATTCCTTGTGAATGATTCCTTTTGAGTCGAAGAAAACGGTTAGCAGTGTCTTTACTCGACTCTTCTGCATGCGCACTTTCTTTGGTTTCGGCTGGCTTCTTTGGGCTCAGCCACGCTGCACTCTACCGCTTTGTGAGATACTCATATTGAAAACACCATGTCTCGTCACCAGTAACAATCGATTTTGTAAATTTTGTATCACTTTGGGCCAACCGCAACATGTCTTTGCAGTGTTCCACTTGGGCATATTTTTCATCTCCTGACAGTGCGTGCGGTACAAACCACACACAGAGCTTCCATTTGCCAAAATCCTCGGTCAAAATTTGGGGCACAGTACTTTTTGTATTTCCAAAAGCTCCTCAATGAGTCTTGCAGAAACGCATCTGTGTGATGCAAGGATTTTGGTAACTTTTTTCACATTTTCTTCAGTGCGACTTGTTCTCGGTTTTGATGCACATGGAGCGTCTTCAATGTCCTCCCTGCCGTCACGAAATACGAATAAAGTTCGGCAGAGATTCTACTGGCTCCAGGCAAGAACCGATATTGAGAAATGGTGTCGACAATGCGACACATGTGCAGCCAGTCGGGGACCGCGGACAAAGAACCGTGGGCAAATGCACCAGTATAATGTCGGGGCCCCCTTCCAGAGAATAGCCATTGACATCGCAGGGCCCTTCCCACGAAGCGACCAAGGAAACCGATACCTACTAATCGCTATGGACTACTTTACCAAGTGGCCGGAAGTGTACGCCATTCCAAATCAGGAAGCGTCGACAATAGCGGAAGTACTGGTTGCAAACTTTTTCTGCCGCTTCGGCATACCTCGGGAGTTGCACAGTGACCAAGGCCGTGACTTCAAATCTCAGCTACTGCAAGAGGTTTTGCAACGCCTGGGAGTAAGCAAGACGCGCACAACACCCTTCCACCCGCAGTCGGATGGCATGGTAGAACGTTACGCCAAAACCATCGAGGAACACTTGCGGAAGGTCGTCGCATCCCACCAGAGGGACTGGGATGAGATGTTACCCCTCTTTCTCCTAGCTTACAGAGCGTCCACCCACGACACTACAGGCTTGACCCCTGCTAGCCTAGTATTCGGATGAGAGCTCCGGCTACCTTGCGACCCGCTGTTTGGGGGGCCCCCCGGCANAAACTACAAGCATCATGGGAAGGTCCTTACAAAATAGTGACCCGGATAAATGATGTGGTATACAGAATCCAAAAGAACCCGAGGTCGAGGATGTTGGTAGTACACCTGGACCGGCTCGCGGCCTACCATGGAACTGCTCGAGACGAGCAAAACTGAAGAGAGGGGCGGATACGGTTAGGCGAACACCACACGAAGACGCCGGCAGAACGGCAAGGCCGAATGAAGACGTTGCCAGTTAACACCGTGGGATCGAAACCGAGGGAGAACCTTTGGGCCGTTCGGGGACGAACGACCTTTAGAAGGGAGCAATGTAACGTGTCTGGAATCCGGAGGAGTCACTTCTATGGAAACACCAGAACAGACCGTTGCATAAGAAGTAACAATAGCGATACTGTAATTCCAACAGTGAGCTGTTGTATCGAGAACATCGAATCTCCACGGTTACGACAAACAAGCGTAGCGTTCCCACAGAGACAACGCAATAACAATGGGTCATTGCGTAGGAAACGCTGAACAAACAAAGCAACGTCTCCATGGTTTTAACAAAGGGTTCGTTGCCTAACAGCGGGCAAGGGTATAAATAGCCCAGCTTCGACGAGAAGCAGTCAGTTTAGGAACATCCGTCGCAGAAGACAGTTGAAGTGTCACAGTGAATAGTTACGGTACTCGTGATTGTGTAAGCGTGAAGAACGAACAATAAAGGTTCTACAGAATTTGATACGGCGTGAATTTATTTGTCGCGTTATACACCCAATACGTGACAATACCATTAAAAAATGTTCGAGCGACTCAATCACTACCGTACAACTTTTCAGCATTTTGTACGCTTCTCCATCTGTTTTGCTTAACATCAAACAAAATCTGATATTGCCTCTCTTTTCAACCGCCATTTTCCGACGAGCGTCAGAACAGTACTGTTATATTCTAGGTCAGACCACATGATGAAACGATGCTTGCGCTTTGAAATTACAGACAGCCACAGCTGAAACTTCAAGAATCTTAATGCCACAACTTGCCAACAGATGGCATTGCTGGGCAAAATAAAAAAAAATGTGTCCTAACGGATCCTGGACACACCGTGTATGACTGCATGTCACCCATGGATTGTATGTACACCAGCAAATGAAGGTGACACAACTGCAGCTATGGGACAAGAGCCGTGGAGAAGCATAGGCAGTATCACAGGAGAATTGGGGTTTGTGCCTCTAACTGCGAGGAAGAGGTTGTGGTTTCAGCAGGACAGAGTTCCAATGCACTGTGGGGATAATGTTTGTTAGTTGTTCAATGCAACATATCCAGGAAGATGGGTTAGATGTCAAGAGTCAATTGCAGGGCCTCCTCAGCTGCCATATCTAACTCTGGCAGATGTTTTCTTGTGGGGGCACTCCCAGAACTACCAAAGATCTTGTTGCAAGACTCCAAGTATACGTGGCAATGGTCAACGCCAACATGTTAAAGTGAATTAAAGAGAATCCTGTATGGAAGGCACACTTCCATCTGCCTTGAAATGGACGTGGGCCACCTTTAACACCCACTGTAACAAGGAGGTGCCCATAGTTCGATCATCTGAAAGACTGTGCCATCTAACAGTCGTGTGCAGCTCGAAAACTAAACACCACAGATCATGCTTTCTACAAAATTGTTCCCTGTCTTTTTACAAGAAATCATACTGTTATGTGTACGAGTGTGACTATAGACTGGGTTTGGATTGGTAATCAAATTTATTGAACACTTTAACACCTACAACCCAAAAATGATTTAATTATTTGTGTTTACTCTGTTATTAGGTCAAACTATGTATTCTGTAGTGCTGAATGGTGAGAGAATTAGTAAATAATGACTTGGAAAGGATGTGAAAAGAAACAGTCATAGTCTAGTTTGAAGTATTATTCTGGCATTTGCCTGCAGGGATTGAGGTAAACCATGAAAAGTTTAGTCATAATAGCCGATGTCCTGACCAAGATTTAAATCTGGCACCCCTAAACATAAGTCACAAATGTTATCACTCAGCCAAACTGATGAGTAAAATTACATATAACTTCATAATAGTCATCAGTTAGCGTGTGTAACTTAGTTTTATTTCTGTTTTGGTCGACAACTGCATGAAAGCCAAAATTCAGTGACAGGTTAAGCAGTGTAGCTAGATTAGATTCCTTAGTAACTGCAACTGCATAACAGATTGAGATGGTTACTGTATACAGGTGAATTAAAAGTCAACCTTTCATTTAAACTAGTAACTGTAAACAAAGCTCAAATTAAAAAAATGCGATCATATTATAATCATCCAAAAAAATAGAACTTGCTATGCTCCACAAGAAACTAAGAATCAGCCAACACAGAACACAGGATGCTTCGTCCAAGAAGGCGGCAAACCTGATGGCTTACTAACTTACCTTCATCAATGTCATTCCTAGCAGCAGCTTCTAGAAGCATAACACTGTCACTGAAGTATATGTGTTTGTTGGACTTCGGAACCTTCTGGCCTGACCACTTCTTCTCTCGCTGTGCCCATGCTTTGAGTTGCTGCAAGCGTCGACGGCGTGCCAAGTGGAGACGTTCTTGGGTGCTCAGGTGCTCCACATGGGCCATTTCGGCCACAAGCTCTGCATGCTCCATTTCTGTTTGGTGGTGGTACTGAAATTTCAGGTGGTTAGACAACTATCATGTAAGAAAATAATGTTCACACTATTGTCAATCATGGTAATCAATTCTGACAAATATCATTTCCCACTTTAAATCTTATAAATCATATCACCACACTTGGTGCCATTATCTTATCGAAACTACAATTGGCCTCGTGTCATACAATTAAACCGAATTTATCCTATGACATGTACGTAACGTGATAACAGGTTTTATCAATTAATATCCACACCCTTTTATAGTGATGTAATGAATCATGTATGCAGTCTTGTTTACTTACCTCCTGTGAAACCTTGGCCGAAATCAGGAGCAAGTGACATTCGCCTCCACTTCCTTGTTACGAAGTCCGTGTCCGGAACCACACGAGAATATACATCTTTTAAATACACTCGTACCTAACAGCAGCATTCTGTATTAGTTCAAGCCCATTTTTGCTATTCAACATCAATAAATTTTACCTGCTGCTGCTAGAAATAATCCATAACAAAAAAGTGCCACCGGTTGCCATTTTCCAGATCTTGAAATTACGATTATCATGCGAAATTTGTCGTAACTTTTTCCCAGAAATGTTATCCAAACAAAATACTATACACTTATAAGTATACAAGTAAAGCTGATATTAACATTTAGAAAATTTTAAAATTGCCAATTAACAAGAAAGTTTTCCCGAGTAATATGTCACCCCATGAAAAAAATTTAAACCGGGTCAGCAACTTACAGTTTACGAGCAATGCGCTCACATATCGCCAACTGTCTTTGAAATCTTTCTCCGCAAATATGTCATTATTTACTTAGTATAGTAGCCGTTGGATGGCAGTAAGATCACTACACCCGCAGTAGAGAAATGTGTAGTGATGGAAATTGCTATCTGAATAATAAACGTCATATTGTACTTAATTGAAGCACTAAATAAAAACAATATATTTTTGAAATTAGAATGTTAAGAAATTTTGAAGGAAGAGTGGTTCATGCTGTCAGTGCGGGACTCTGTGCTGCTGCTTCAAGTTTGTTTGGAAAGTTGTCTGGAATACAGGGTTATTCAACATGTGTCAGTACGACTATATGCTATAAACGCAAATAATTTTTCACTGAGCTTGGGAACACATCTGTTAAGTCTCATTCTCATTATGACGTTGAAGGGATAATAGATTGAATTCCCGACAAACAAGTAGTACCGGTATGTAAAAGGAGGTGCATGTCCAGTAGTGGGTTGGTGCAGATAATACATAAGCTGCAGCACCAGTAGAAGATCAGGTATCATGGTATAGTTTGGTATTAATAGGTAGGACAGCACCCAGAAATTAATTTAAACGGGCCTGAGAAGGATTGGAATAAAATAAGCGAGTTTTGCTGTTAGAATTAACAGAAAATTTATCATCACTAATATTTTGCTTTAATTGTATCTGTTTTACGAGCAAGAGTTGTTTAACAACATCCTTGCCGCTTTGACAAGTTTATATGCATCGATCTGTGTTCATTGCAGTTATAAAGTATCTACAGTATTGGTGCTTGGGGAGAAATAAAAAATATGCACTTCAAAAGAATTGCAAAAGGCGTTTTTCATAATGGAGCCAATTTGTGATACAGATTGCTGTTCAGTTACTGCCTTGCAGAGTCTGGCTTGTGCAAGGTGAAGGGAATACAGTGTTAGTGGGAGGAGTGGGAGGGATATGACAGTGAATTCTGATGTTGGCAACAGAAGGAGGGCCAGTGGCAGCAAGTGACTGATTTTCCTGAGACTTTATAGGAACAAGTCTCTGGATACCACCAACCCTTGGTACACTCATCAGCAATATGACCATGACTGCAGTGTCAAGTTCAATTTGAAATTTATTGAACTGCAGTGAAATTTAATTTTTTCTGTAAGTTTACATATGCATTATGCTCTGTTGTAGGCAGACCTGGCTTTAAAGATATTACTCTTTGTTCTCATGGTGGCTTGTAATGCTGGGGTGTGGATGTGTTTTGTTAAGGCACTGCAGCAGTCACCCTCTTCTTTACCGCCCACTGTCATCAGCACTGCAATCAACTATGTTAGCTCGGTATGTTACGTTACAGCTGTCTTACAGCAAAAGGAATGGTTGGTATTCACCCTCTTCAAGGATTATATTTGCTCAGCACACATAAAAGGAACTCTAATGGGAAGGTTGCCATATTTCATTTCTAAAACTGCACAACAGATTATAATAAACTCTGGTACTGGGTGTCTACACTAAAAGTTGCCAGAAGATTTTAAGTTTTAACAGCATTGTTTCAGTATAACTGCTACTATGCATGAAGTTAAAATCAGTCTATCATTTTTTTCAAGAATGGTTCATTGTACAAACAGTTTGTATGTAGAATATGATAATAGGACTTAAGTAAGACTGCACCTTTTTTTTTGCAGCATTTCTTGATATGGCGTCTATTCAGTAAACATAAGAAGAATGGTTACTGTGTGTGTTTCAATGCACACTTGTTCATTTTAACAGTTTTAACCAAATATAGACTCTTAACACAGTACACTTGCAGTGGATCGTATAACATATTGACATGCACGGTAAGAGTTGTTCTAAAAAGCAGTTGTGAACTAGATATCCTTAATGATAGGAGACTAATATATGATGGAGTCCATACTCCAGTTAAAACACGTTAAAATACACGGTATAGCACATTTCCACAGCAGTGCTGATAGGAAGACTGTATGCCAGAAGAAGCTTTATTGAATGAAATAGTAAACAGGGAAACAGCTGAGTATCTTATGATTTAAGACTGGCCACATAGGAATCAGTAAAGGTTGTAGGAAGAAAGAAGTTCTTCTCTCTTTGCCTAATATATCACCATGGACCCCCAACTTCAGTATGTCCTAATAGCATAGAGCTGATCTAGAGAGAGAGAGAGAGAGATCTGCATTATTCAGGCTTTATTCTCTTTTAATATTTTCTTGTGCCATTCTTGCTTACAGGCATATTAATGGTTGTAATGTTGCAGGCATTACTGGGCTCTTTCGTATTTGGAGAAGAAACTTCTCTGTTGTGGTGGAGTGGTGCTACACTGGTGTTGCTTGGCTTGATGCTTATCTGTCATCCACATAAACAACATGAACAATAAACTGATAATAAACTCATTTGTTTTACTTAATGTCATCGTAGAGCCCCTCCTAATTCTTCTACTTTCATGGATTTGGTTCTCTATTTTATTTGATTCTGAATGAATCCTGGGGCAGATATCTTTAGATGTGTACACCAGAAGGTCCCAACCCTTACACCACAGCACAGAACAAACATGGCCAATCACATTCAGTGATTGGGGTTAGCTCTTTCTAATGGACCCAGCAGACTAGGTGTCTCCTATCCCTTCACCTGAGGACAGAAGCAAGTTCAGTTTCTAGAACATTTTGTTGTTTACAATACCAGTGAGGGATATAGTGCAAAATCCCAGTAATCCTGAATGACCAATAATCCGCATCTTGGCGGCATTAAAATGTGTGATCACAGCATTCAGACATCCTGCAATATTTCTTCTCTTAGCTCCTCGAACACAAATTGTGTTATTAAGTTTGAATTGTTAAATGCAAAAACAAGACCTTTTTCAGATACCAGATTCACATTGTGATGTGTTACCAAAGGAACTCTTACTTCTCTGCAAACTTTCAATTTCCCTTTAGGCTGCAAAATGAAGGAATTAATTCTTGTGAGTACTTTTGTTTCATTCACGAGAGCAAATGCTCTGTATTGGCAAAACGTTTATCTGCAGCAGCTTGCCTGCTCATATGAAATAAACTGGAAATAAAAACTGATTGCCTGTTTTAGAAACATGCAGGACACCACAGTACAAAGGAAACTAATAACTCATTCAAAATTGTGGCAGAGAAAGATGAACATTTAATTATTGAAATGCGCAAAACCATAATCTTGCCTTTTTTTCCATGAATGTGAAGCTCTGCCCCTCTCCTAGGCTGAGAGTGAGAACAGAGGTTGACATGGCAGCAGGTTTTTCTGAAATGTCAGTATCTATCTGCAATACTACATGGTATCATATCCCAATGACCATATTTTTAAGGGACTAAGAGTTTTGAGAACAATACTGAGGAAATATTTGTACCTGCAGCGTAGCCAGCAGGTGTGAAATCGAGGAAAGTGTGTGAACTTTGAGTGGAATTTCCACTTCTACCTCTGCTCTTGGGAAGAATATATTATTCCTCTACTAAGACTCCTTTCATGAACAAGAAAGGAGAACCTCAGTTTCTAGTAACACAGAATATACAAGGAACTTCATTTAAAGAACAACAACTACATGATTACTTTTAAAGAAAAAATTGCAGTAATCCAAAACAATGAAAAACCAAAATGTTGGACTCCTGGCTACAAGTCAGCATGCATCTGGAAGGACCTGCGACTGGCCATTTTGACACTTTTTTGGGGGGGGGGCTTTCATGTCTTCAAGCAAATGCTGAGATGGTTCTTAAGTTTCAAGTTGTTACAGTGATCTTCTCTTGCAGCTCTCACAATTTTAATTCATCATTATTAAACGACATTTCTGTAAAGCCTATCATATTATCTAAACAGAAAAGGCATCATGCTGTTTACTGTACATAGAAGGACAAAGGTAGATTACTTCTGTTTTATGACAGCTTATTACGCTTGACACTGATATATTAAGGCACTCCTAATTAATGAAATTAACCTGATTATTTTTAAACCTTTTAACTAACTCCATGGAGCTGAGTCCTTGAGAAGCTGCCAGTCACTCAGCTACTCAATTTCCTAATATTTTATGGCACCTGAAGGTTCATTACCATGTTCACAAGAGCCTTACACTGGTCTCTATTCTGAGCCAGATCAATGCAGTCCATGTCATCCCATTCTGTTTCTCTAAGATCCATTTTAATATTATCCTCCAACCTACATCTAGGTCCTCATAGTGGTCTCCTTCCTTCTTGCTTTCACACCAAAAATCCAAATGCATTCCTCATCTCTCTCATGTGGGCTTCATGCCCTCCCATCTCACTACCTCCTTGACTTTATCAGTCTAATTGTATTTGATGAAGAGAACATGTTATGCAGTTTTCTCCTACCATTTCGTCCCTCTTAATAGTATGCATCCTCTTGTGTGTTATAAACAAGGTACATAAAATGTATACAAAAGTATGCAGTCTACACAACAGTATTCTGTACTTAAAACAAAGTAGACATTATCGTATCAACATTTGTTTTTATTGACACTAAATGTTTCGACCCTTATTCTGGGTCATCATCAGGCATACTTTGTTTTAAGTACAGAATATTTTTGTGTACACTGCATACTTTTGTATACATTATACATACCTCATTTCATCCCTCTTTGGTCCAGATATTCTCAACACCCTCCTCTCAAATCCCCTTAATGTCAAAAGACCATATTTCACACCCATACAAAATTGCAGGTAAAATTAGTTTTGTATGTTTGATTTTACGTTTTTAGATAGCAGATGAGAAGACAAAAGGTTCAGAACTGAATGGTAACAGTATTACTTGAATGTAATGTGCTCTTAATTTCCTCCTGAATGAAATTTTGATTTGTTACTGTCATTGCCAAATATCTGAACTTTGCCACATTTTCAAAGGATCTATTAGCTATCCTCATGTTATGATTTTGCCCTGCATTATGGTAACAAGACATCAATATATCGTGACATTTTCTCAAAGCAAGAGCTGTTGATCCAGAGAAGCAGCCATTGCTAGGTAATGGCTGTGTAACATGCAACAATGGAGTAACTGTTGGGAGAGGTGTTTTATGTGTGGTCCATGCTGAGGCTATATGATGAAGGCCCCAAGACAAAGCGTGCATCAATGCAGTGGAAACATCCTGCGTCGCCTGCCAAAAAAAAAAGTTTAAGGTGGCACCATCCTCCAGGAAAGTGATGCTCATAGTCTTCTGGGATCATGAAGGCATACTGTGCCTACCGCACACCAGCCTCAAGGACAAACCGTAAATGCTGACTCCTACTGTAACATCCACAGGAAACTTCATAAGGCCATTCAATGGAAGCGACCAGGACTCCTCACCAAAGGCGTGTTGCTCTTGTATGACAACGCGCATCCCCATACTTCCAATAAGACAAATGAGATGCTGCGAAATTTCAAGTGGGAAGTCCTCGAGCACCTTTCGTATAGCGCAGACCTTGCTCCAAGTGACTTTCATTTGTTCGGCACTCTTAAACATCATCTTTTGGCTGAACATTTTCCTGACGATGAAGCTATAGAAATGGAAGTTACTGGCCGGTTCCGACAGCAGCCCAAAGAATTTTATGCTTCTGGTTTTCAGGGGCTTGTGAAACGATGGGACAAGTGCCTCAATGTACAGGGAGATTATGTTGAGAAATAAAAGCATTTTTGAAATCAGTACTTTTATTTATTTAAGTTCTATATCCATTTGTAACTTACGTATTAACTTACCCTCATATTATCCCAGCATTTGCCTGGAGAGACTGGGGAAGATCATGAAAATTTTCAGCCAGGACAGCCAGTGTCCCAGCTGGGATTCAAACCAAGGACATCCCGAATATAATTTTAGAACGTTACTGCTATACCAACCCACTTGGTACCTACAAGGTGTTATGAGCTAACCTAACAATGAAATGTTTTTTGGCATTATCCATCGTCTTGTCTATTTTGAAAAAAAAAAGTCCTGTTTCTTTTTCAAAACACGTTTCGGAGACTGGATTCAGTCCGCGTCCTCAGGTAAAACCTACTGAGTTGGGTCCAATAGCTAGTCCCTAAAAAATAGACAAGACGATGGATAAAGTCCAAAAACATAATACTTGTAGCAATATTGATCATGTTGGTTGCAAAGCTCAAGTTCAACTCAGGTCCTTCAATGTAAATGCGTGAAGGCATATCCATCTAAAGATGACTATCTTCTGCGATGTGGCACAGTGACGTTTTTGTAGACAAGTCTCTCAGAGAAACCAGCTGCCTATATTATAAGGGTAGATCCTACATTGGAAATGGAGCCAGAGGGTACCTTCGAAACATTGGTTTCTATCTACCAAACTATACGAGTCACAACGAACGGGTTGTAGCAGTGGTGACGCTCGGGTGAATCTCGGCCGAGACACCGACTATCGTGACTCATGATAGAGGTGGCTTTCCTCCAACTCAGGAAAATTTCAGGGTAATATCTAGATTAGGCTATGATTGCTTGGTTCCAAATCCTTTCCAGTTCATCAGTCATCCCACCATTCGACGCTTTATAGGCGTAGCCACCGACAGCGTCGTTAAGTAACCCACAAAAGAAATACATGGCTCACATTCCAAAGGATAGTAATCTTCGTAGTCATCACCGTTAGAACCTCACATTTTGCATATGCATTTGTTTTCCAGAAGAGAAATACTAACATTTTACCCCCAGAAACGTTCATCTGCCCATGAATTTATTTAGTAATGTTATTCAATTTCTATATCACAGAACCATATTTGCTTGTTCATGAACCTTGAAGGTAGCTTCCGTAGCTTTCTGCGGCTTCCAGCTTCAGGGTGTGTCCTCGTCTGTCACACATTTAAAGACAATTTGTATAATAATGTGGCATTGGACCCGTTGCTAAGCAGTGACTCTGTAAGACAACGAGGCAGTTGTTGATTTGAGGTGTCATCAGTGCAGATGAGTGAAGTGACATGAAGTAGCCGGTTGGCGAGTAAGAGCTTTCAGTTGTCAGTTGAAAATTAGCCCGTGGAGAGAAGTCTAGGAGGTCGGCGTGAAATGGCCGCAAGCCTGGGGCCCAGTTAGTTGAGTTGTCAGCTGACAAGAGTTTTGCAAGAGTGTGGCTGTGAACAAAAGACTGTATGTGTGATATTTGAGTTGTGTAATTCATTGAGACTGTTAGAGTACCGGCGTTGAATCCATTGCCAGAAAACGGCTAGTGGATATATAACAGACCGAGGACACTAGTCTGTGTATGTCAGTGGTGGTTCCAAATGGTGGTCAATAGATCCATTCACCAATCCATACGCCGTCTATAGTGACACCCCCCAAAAGTCGCGACAGTATTCGTATACTGAAGATTAAAGAGCCTCTTGTCTCCATGACGTGTATGTATTGACCGTCTTCTAGTGCATACAATCTCACTTGTCACTTCACTACATGTTTCGGCATCACTGTGCCATCCTCAGGTGTGTTATTTACGTTAAACTATTGCACTGTTGCCTGTTGTCTATCACAGCGTTTCCCAAAGTGCGAGTCCCGGCTGTCCCAAGGAACGTGAAGCTCTCTCTGGGCCGGTCGTAAAATAGGCCGGTAAGAAAGGTAAGACATTAATCGTGATCCCAAATCAACAGTATGCCGACAGTGATTATGCTGAATTAGCTAAATGATGCAATATGTTTATATATATATATATATATATATATATATATATATATATATATNTGCTCGGAGCCTCTGAAATTTCTATTCACTTTGAGGGAACCTCAGACCGACGTCTATTAAGGCGCGTCTACATTACTCGTGCTCGCCAGGCTTGTGCTCTTCGGGAGACTCGTCTGGCTTGTATTTGTGCTCGTAAATCTTCGTCCACACTACTTCAGTTGCTCGCCAGGCCTCGGCGCGTGAGGATCCGTATATTTACTCGTAGTGTGTATAGGCTGTAGTCGTATTTTAATTTATTGGCTATAGTTTTTAAATTAAAAATTTAAAAATTGCTTGTCTCGTGACTTGTCATATCCTCCACATTACTCGCGAGTATAGCGAGTCACAGGAGCACGAGTAATGTGGACGCGCCTTTAGACTGAACCACTTCCTACATTATGTTTTATTTTATGTGATTCTTTCAAATCCTGAAATTTGCTGGAATCTGGATATTTCTTTTTCAACTTTCACGAATTAGGACCTATTGCCTGTTCAGCTTGAAGGTTCTGAAGATGTATATCCACAGACATTTGGTAGGGCTCTTTTAACGGGGTATCGGCCAATAGCAAGGCCCCTACCTACGTAGGGGAACACGGACATGCATTTGTGCCTCGAGCGGGATTAGAATCCGCGATCCCAGTGTTCGAGCAGTTCAAAACCATGCGCACTTTACGTCGGGTGGCCAATGTTCGGCTCAGATCCATAGCTATTGGGCTGTCATGAGTCAGTCACTCTCATCTGTTATTATCCACGATTAATTCTGAAGGCTTGAATCTTCACATATTTTGTAGAACTTCTTGGGCGGGGAATCGGCTCATCACAAAGTCTCTATCTACATACAGCAATACAAAAAAAACACACACACACACACACAGAAAATCGCGGATATAAGAGCCATTCACTGAGCGGAATTCGAACTCACGATCAGTTCTTTAGAGGTTAGAGATTACACACTTCTTAGACCGCTCGTCACTGAAAACCTACCTTTGAAAATCTAAATAAAAATTAAATTAGTCCAGTAATGATGCTAATGAGAAATATATTCTCTAGTTATCCAGGATGCTCATATCACGGACAACATAACCGGCCATCCCTTGACCTTACCCCCACTAAGTTATAAATCTGAAGAATGTTTAGTAGATCACACGCGCTATAGACCGCTATAGACAGTAGGGTCTCTGTTACAGCTAAGCAAATAACGCACGAAGGTGGTGTCGTGCCGATACAAATCGGAACTTTGAGTCTCCTCCTCAAGTGCTTAAGTGGGTCGGGTCATATCGATCGGCCCCTGCCGGCCTGCAGGTTGCGGGCCTCAGTCGACATGTGAACGCGCAGCAGAGCGGACCAGCCATGGGCAATGGCATGAACAAGGTCAGTAAGCATGTCTCACATTATGACAGCTTTTGACTATAAGGGAAGTATAGATATTTTGTACCTCAGTTTTATCTCACATATTTCGTGCCTCTTTCACTTCGCCGTTTTTTGTCTGCGTCATGTCAGTGCGCTGGAGAACCTAACAACAACAGCAACAGCAACAATAATTACAATAATAAGAAGTGAAAGTAACCATTACACGAGTAATTATTGATGAAATATGAAGTATTCTAAAAAATTAAATGGACAATATAATTTAAGGAATGGTAGACACTGGTAGGCATTTATGTATTTTTAGGGTGGGCTGAGGCTCAACCCTTTCATACTTAGGCCGGAACTGGTCTATTGTAACAGCCCCAATAATAGATAAGAGAAATTAAGCTTTTGGTGGAATGAGAATCGCCAGGGGAAACCGAATTACTCGGAGAAGTGTTATTTTGTCCACGTTAAATCCCACAAGAACTGGCCCAAAATTCCGGAAGGGAATCTGAGGATTAACAGGCTGAGCTATGACACAGAACACGCTAAGCTATTCTGCGGAGATTTTCTGCACGCATTATATGCAAAGTGATCAATCAGCACCAGAACTCTGGCACATGAGTCTAACTTTCAGAGTGAAGTTCGATCTATACACATGGGCATAAGTTTTAAACAAAGACTATAACGATAATGATAATGATGAAACAAATGTAGCTTACAAAACCACGCCAGTGAATCTCTCTTGATGTGAGAAATTTTAAGTTTTCAAGGCGGTAACAATTTAGATTGTGATCTTTTGGTTATACCGCGTCGTCTGTAAAGCGTCAGCAAATATGATTTAAATGGTATTTATAATTACTAATTATTCTTAACGATATCAATTGTGTAAGATTTTATTAAATTCTATGTTTGTAATTTGACGTGGCTTTTACTTATAGATTTAAAATTAATTCAGCATCGTTCCTATCAGCACACTTCTCGGCAACGTCGTAAAATCTTTCAAGGCCCCCTGAAAGGCCGTGGCTCCCACTTTGGGAAACATTTGTCTATAATAGTTACACATATATTTATTTAAAAGGATAATTATAAGGATAAGTCTTGAAAGTAGCAATGCAGAAGCGATAACTTTCTCATGTCCAGGCAACAATGTTTTATTGCAAAGGAACAACTGCCACTTCTCGAATACACGAGTTCCTGTACATTTCTGCGCATGGCGGCATCTACTTTGCCCACTGTTGGTCTCCTCAGGAATCTGTAATTGAGTTTTAGGTTATCGAAAGCCAGATTCAATAATTAACTACTTTAATTAATTGCTATTACAGAGGAGCTCTTGCTAAATTAAGGGTGTTAGTAGTCACTTGAACGCTTTTCTTCAGCGAAATATGTAGTTCGAAATTGAACGAAATGAATTAATGTATTTATACAGCGAGTGCAAAGTGTTTAACAAGAGCGGGAGTAACAGTATTCATCATGTATCTAATGCTTTGCGCCTAATTTGAGGTGACACAGACAACAGCCCGTGTATTCCAGAGTTACTATTTTATACTGCCCTTTTTCTCAAAACATGAAAGATACTACATCAGTTTACCTCCGAATGCAAGAACAAGCAATGTGAAATGTTTGATGCTAGATTTGAAGAAAGAACAAACAAACGGATTTCACCTCCCGAACCAAGCTTCAGGAAGCAGCGGGTCGATAGAGCGTTTTGTGGAATGTAACGCAGCTGAAAAAACAAACTGTTTTTGGACAGCGAACTTTTGTATTAATGTATAATGAGTGCAACTGAAGCTGTATATCAAGAAAAGAAAATAGCATTTGGGAACACAAGTTCGCACCTCTGTGTACTCCTCTGTAGCACTGGATGACAGAGTTGTCATGAGCGACATAGTTCGATTTCTTATACGAAGTGTCAACAGTTAGTTAGATGTCGTTACTGAATTGTTTTCCATGGAAGCTACATGTCTACGTAAGGCGCAGAAATTGCTGAGGGTAGTGCGAAAGGCTGTCAAAAATATTCGCTATCGCGGAGCAAGTTAATATGAATTCGGATCACACAATTTAACAGGTAAAGACATGTTTTTCAGAAGGATGCAAGTTGTGAAAATCAAGAAATGTTACTATTATTCACCTAAAAGTACTGTAGAAAACTGGTTTAAATATGAATCATATGACAAGGAACCTGTGAATCGCTTGCACTTCATACTAACAAGGTATTTGAGTCATAGCGAATTCATATCCCTGCTACCACACCACTCCAACGTCATGGCTGAGCATAATTTAAAACCCTAAGTGGGAGTGGACGTAAAAGAATATTTCCCAGTGTTCTTCTCGACATGAAAAATAAGGATCTAATATTCCCAAAATCGAAAGACGAAAATTGTAAAACTCGTTAGGCATCCCTGGTTAGCGTTTCAGAACATCAAATAAATTCAATGCGATTCTTTCAGCAAAGGCCTTATAAACACGTTTAGGGACATCAAGACAGTTTAGTGTGTTTCTTCAAAGAAGAGACCTCCATAGACACGAAATATTTACAGCGGTACATATTTTCAAAAGAACTTAACATATATTTACCCATTCTTCGGCTCTAAGAAGAACACATATGAATTCTAGTTCAGCCGGTAAGTACAGTAACATTCTTAGGAAAATATATGAAAAATTCTGTAGTCCAGTATTTTTTCAACCTGCGGATCGCGACCCATCAACTGATCGTGGGAAGTAATTCATGGAGGCGCAGCTTATGACTTTACAGTTATGTATGTATTAATATACAATATACGTATATCTGTACATGAAACCTACGGTACGACTATGAACCTGAATGATGACTGAATATAATAAATTTGTATGCAATTTTAAAGTGAAATGTAAGTTTATAATCGATATGTTTGAATAACATCTCGTTTTGTTGCTTCTGTAACGGAAGTGTACTTAAGCTGTTAAGCTGATCTATACATATTTGTCACTATCTGTTTGTCATAAATATATAGTCATATAGTTATGTACAATATTTCCGTTAACCATCCCTCAATAAATATAATATGACGCAGTTAGGCACACTGCAGTATACCAGCCTCAGCTGTGGGTGCGCGAGATGCGCACAGTACAAGGGTGGCCACCTACCGAAGGAGATCAAAGACAAAAGCGGTAAACTATAAACAACGATATGGAGAGCAGAATTTTATTTCCTTAAAATATTAATTTTGTTCTTGAACGTGAAATTTGTTTATGTACAATATATACTGAACATGAAGTAAACTAAATAACATGTTTATACGCAAGTATCCAATTGTATTTGCCTTTAAACTTCCACAGCGCTGTGCTGCCTGTCGCTTTCCTAAGTTACTTTCTACCGGTGGCCAGTAACAGGCTGAGTTTGGGGCGGAAGCCTCGGAGCCTCTACAGAACAGAAATAAAATCCACAGATTTTACTCATACACTGATTCTCCAAAATTACAGAACTCTGGTTTGTGTTTCGAGTTGCCATGAGAAATAAGAAAAATTAGCAAAACTGCTATAACGTAAATTTTGCTGTTACTGATAGCGGTCTCCAATTTTGAGTGCCCTGAGGCCCCACAAAACAAATCCGGCTCTATACAGTAATCACCATGTGTGCGCTTTACATTGTCATTATTTTAAAATGTTCGAAATCGGATATCTTTTGTTATCAAAAGAAAAAAAGAATATGAAATGCAAAATATAAAATACATAGGCATAAGAAGTATTCTAACACGGTCACAGATTACGAACAGATAAAATAAAAGCTGAAACCTAAATAATAAAACATGACGCTCTAAAATTCGCTAACCAGTAACACTCCTCTAGCTTCCAAGTAGCTTTGTATGTCCCTGCGACAGTTGCGTGGAATTCAAACAAATGAAGGTTTCCAAAATATGACGCCTCTTCCAAGTTTCCTGAGACATCATCAATAGGTTCCAAACTTATTACCAGGGGCGAAGAAACATACACGGATATGATACCATATACTTGCATTTACTTTGAAAGGAAAGTAGGCTATCATAGGGATGATACGTCTGCCCTCAATTAGCATTCAGTGATATAATTTAAGACTGTCGGAGGATAATGCAGCATCGATGACGCGGATCAGATGTGCCACAGCTATCTAGATTAACAAGCATAGTGGAGCAATCCCGGGTCGATCACAGTGGCCGTGCGGTCTAGGTTATGAACTCTTTTCGCCACTCGAACACTGGGTTCATGGGTTCGGATCACATTCGAGCCATGGATCTCTGTGTTTGTGTTGTCCTGTGTGTAGGTAGCGGCTTTGCGACGGGCTGACCCCATGTCCGAGGCGTCCTACCCACTGTCTATAGATTACGAAACTGAAAAAGCGGCCATGGCCCAACAAAGGGCTGTAGAGCCATTGATGAATGAATGAACTACGGGCGCTATGACTCACATTTCTTTAGTAATCTTGAAAGAAGTAAAAGCTGCGGAAAATTGTTCTGGTTCCTTACAATTTTGTTCGAAACATGTCCTGTTCCGCTAGATAATCGTTTAGCTAGTTACGCTGGAGATACGAGCAAACACGCATGTGATGTTGCGACATGTGGACCCGTTGACAAACACGTTTCCGTGTAATTGAGTGAACAACAAACATTTCCTATACAGGCGGTCATTCAGACAAGCATCAAGTCAGTCGAAGTTGACGACAGTCGTAAATCAGGAGCCAGTCGTAGTCCAGCCAGAATGGAGAGTCTTAGGCGGTCATTTATTGCGAGTTATTGTAATCAGTTGTGATTAAGAGAGATTGTACAAGAAGGTGTCAATAAATCGAATCATCCAGTCAAAACACCGTTTATTATTAATCGCCCTGCCATAAACACGTGACAAAAAAGTAGAGCTATCCCTGTAACAGGCTGTGGAGGCCCATAGGGTTGTGAGAGGTTCGGGCTCCCACATTTTCTAGGCAATCGGCTCACAGATGGCGGTAAGGTTGTCAGCCCTACGCGCCGGCTGCCCTTTACCCCCGACAATATTCCAAGAATATTCCTGGTACTCATTTCTGTTAGAGGCTGAGTCAACCCCAGGGCCATCGTGAGGCTGGAAAGATTAGGTCAATTGAAAAACTCCAATGACCTCATCGGGACTTGAACCCGCGACCTTTCGGCTTGTAGCACAGTGCCTCAACTAACTACGCCACAGCGTGCCTCGATCATTGGAGGTAGGCATAAGAAATTGTGTAGGGTTGCAGACTGCGAGTGCAATTTCACATGACGTATGAAAAGTCTGTTATGTTCACCTTCACAGACATGGCGATGGCGCGACGGTGCTTACTGAACACAATCTGTACTTAAGTAATGTGTTTTGCAAAAGAGATAATGGCGATGACAGTAACAGCAATAATCGTAATCGTAATCTACAGTGAACGAGTGTTCATTTTAACTGTGTTAGCCCGATGAACATTTTGAAAAATAAAATAAAAAGTGTTGCTTTCGCGCTTGAGTCCTATTCCATATGCTGACAGCAAGAGCGATCAGGAAATGCAGGTGGCCCACCACAAGCTTTCCTAACTACGTACTTCCGTCACACATATTTGTGAGCGCGGGAGCAATTACGAGAGAGAGGGGTGGAGTGGGCGCACGTTAACACACTCCAGATGCTTGCATGCCCTGATGATAACGCCGGATGTACTGGGGTATCACTAAGACTATGGAAGGACAGTGGACCAATCGATTTTCGGAAAAGCTGAAATAAAGTTCGTTTTACTTGTAGGCTTTGGAAACTTTAAAGATTGCCCGGAAAAGTTTCAAGCTGACGCTTATGAGCCGATATTGAAAATATACGGATGGAATTTTGATTCTATTCTCCTGAATGTTAAACTTTAAATTCTGTATTCACAAAAAGAACAAATTATCTGTCTTTTACATGACCGAAAAATAATACCAGTTTTTCTCGAATGCCTTTATTTTGGCGTAGGCACCTAGAGCAGTAAAAGAATTACCCCGCAGGGAGAAATTGCTTCATTTAATTTAGCAAAAATGTCTGCAAAATAGGACAGTGGTTATAGCCATGCTTCGTCAACAAGTTGTGATGCTAAATCAGAGTTGCGTTCCTTTACAAACAGTAAAACTTCGTGCCTCAATTGAAATAACCTTGTTAGTATTCTGCCCCTGGAAGCCAGCGAATTTCGGAATGAAGCAAAAGTTGTGTATATTCAGTGCCCATTTCATCGCAGAGTGCGGAAAATAACCTGTTATTTAACGGTAGAGCCTTGATAAAATCAAGTAGCTTTAGAGCGTTGGCTAGCACAGTTTTAAATTCTGGTGACATTCCTCTGGAGGCCAGCGCTTCCCTATGTACCCAGTTCATAGCCGGAGCTACTTCCTTGACCTCAGAAATAACTCGACTATGCCTGCCTGTAAGGGCACGAGCTCCATCTGTACAGAAGGCCACAAATTTTCCCCACTGGATCCCTTTGCTTCTTACTAAGAGTGAAATATTTCTTCTCCAGTTGTTCGGATTGACAAAGTTCCACAGAACAGAATATCGTCATGAATGTTGTTATCATATGCATATCTTAAGTAGCATATTAACTGCGCATCATTTGCAACATCAGTACGCTCGTCTATTCGTGACGCATAAGGGCTCTACTTAATTCTTTCGATCATAACAGGTTAAACAATTCCGTCCAGTGTGACTAGTAAAGACTTTCCTTATTTCAAACCTTCATCCCTTACATGTTTCGGCCTTTCGAGACCATCCTCAGAGAGACGTCAATGCAACCGGAAGCCACTATTACAATATGTTTTGAATGTTAAAATATATACATGTAATGAGATAAAAGCCGGTCACGGAAGCCGAGCGGTCTAAGACATGTACTGTCTTCGCTCGCTTGGGAACCGGGATCGTTGGTTCGAATCCCACACAAGGCATGGATGTTTGGTGTGTATATGTGCGTTTATTCTATGTTTATGTTGTCCTGTGTTTAAGTAGAGGCTTTGTGACGAGCTAATCACCCGTCCAAGGAGTCCTACCGTCTGTAAGAATGATGAATGGAACTAAGAAATCTAAAGTGAGAGAGCGAGAGAGAGCGGAAAAACATATATATATATATATATATATATATATATATGAATAAGAGCTAGGATAGCTCAGTCGGTATAGCGACTGCCAAGGGGTTGGAGTTCGAGTCCCGGTAGGGTCAAGAACTGGGGCCCACCCAGCCTCCTATCCAATGGGTACCGGGGGCTCTTTCCACGGGGTTAAAGCGTTGGGGCGTGAAGTTGACCACTCACCTCCAACTAGTGCCGAGGTCAAGAAAATGTGGATCTATACATCCATTCTCTCATATGCCTCCATGGAGTAGTGCTTAATTAATTGAGTACAGGGACTTTACCTTATCATATATATGAATAAGTTACAGGCAATATTAATATTACATTTGATTTTTAAATAAAAGCTGCGCAGAGCCGAAACTTGATGGGCTTTCGAAATATTAAAATTCAGAGAAGTTTTGAGATTATTATGGATTTTGGTATGCATACCTTAGGAAACCGTGCATTCTGCGGATATACAACGTTGAATTGCCTCCATCAGATCTTAAATAATTTATTTAAATAAAGAATTGTTTGGATATTACCGGATACCAGTTCTAAGAGGCACTCCTATAAACATGCTATCGATACCTGCCGAGACTGACCATCTGTGGGTCCGGCGATGCTCTGTACTAGGGCTGGACTCTTATGCTTAACCAGAGGCTGGCGCTTCGCCCTTTTGCGTCGAGTTACCCCCTCCTTCCCAAATATTCCTATTGTGCATCTTCCTCAGAGAGGCCACTCTTTCCCATTGGTTCCGTTATGGCAGACTTTCCCAAACTTTTATACGTTGCACCCCCCTTAAAGCATTTCATAAATTTCAGGCCCCCCTTCCAGAACAATGCAAACAAATTTTACATAAAATTTAGTTTTGAGAGTTTGTAATTTACTATGCTTTATTCAATTACTTTAATTTAAAGGACTGAAATTATATACGTTCCTCATACTTGGATTAGTGGGACGGGTGTCCGATACCGCTTTGAACATAACTTATCACACCGAGGCTGGAGTTTAAAAATGGTAGCTCTAAGGTCGTTTTCCAGGTTCGTCGTAGAGTGATACGTACTTTGTCTTGATGGCTGCCATTGCTTAAAATCCAGTCTTGTGAAGGTAGGGTGTTGCGAAAGTAAGGAAGATATTCATAGTTTTCCTGAGGTAAGGGAACTCCCCTTCCAATGCCCACCCAAAATTCTATGTACGATTTCCCAGTATGTCAGTATTGCTATCTTCTTCTTCAAGAGAGAGAGAGAGGTCGCAGCTTTCGGGCAAATCAACATGGACTGATCCGAGATCCATTTGTATTTATCACTTACTGCTTCTGGGAAATACTTGGAAAACTTGGAATGCAGATTAATCAAGTGATCTTTGATACATCGATCAGTTCCAGTGTCACTTTTTCAAAACTGTTTTTCTCAACAAAACACTTCAAAAAAGAAAATATGCATAAGTTTCCTGAACCACAAGTACAAGTTCCAAAAAATGCCTTCACTTATTCAGTCACTACTGTCTTCTTAGTACCGTTTCCTTGCATGCTGTCCACCTGTACAGTTTCCAAGCATGAAAAGGAAAAAAAAATGGTAAGTTGTCGGCTGGTAACTATTCGTTGGTCACCTTCTAACACTTCTGGAAGAGTCTGAGAAGAAACCTCAACCCTTCACCACCACTGGGCCAGTGACAGAACTTTTTGTTACTTGCTAAGCTATCCCTGTAACAGGCCGTGAAGGCCCATAGGGTTGTGAGACGTCGAGGCTCCCACATTATCTAGACAATCGGCTCAAAGATGGCGGTAAGGTTGTCAGCCCTACGCGTCCGCCGCGCTTTACTCCCCAGGAAAATTATTTAATTAATTCCTGGTACTCATGTCTGTTAGAGGCTGAGTAAACCCCAGGGCCTAGTGCCGCTGGAAGGATTAGGTGAACTGAAAAAAATTCAATGCCCTCATTGGGACGTGAACCCGCGACCTTCCGGCTTGTAGCATAGCCCCTCAACCAACTACGCTAGATTACAGAAGCTGCTGTATCCATTGACTTATTTAGGTAAGGACAGAAGAACTGGAACTGGAGATTTTGGACCTTCAGTTATCCGACACAACACATAAGAACTTCTGAATTCGGGTTGACCGAGAAAAAGTGCGGAACACAGGAAAAAATCATATTTTCGTTCCACTTATCTCTACAAATCTCTGTTTTCAACAATGAATAGATCTCAACTTACTGACTCCCGTCTTGGCGATGGTTTATGGGTAGCACTATTATCCTACTCCGCGGCCTATAGTCCTCCAGCGAACTATACCAACCGAGCGACCGCCGCTTGTCGGTGAAGTTAGCGCCAACTTTGGCGGATAGATGGTGTCACGTGGTCAGCGCAACGGATCCCCACGGCCGTTAATCTCAGTTTTCTAGACTGGAGCCGCTATTTCCTTGAAATAGCTCCTCAGTTATTGTAAAAAGGCTGAGTGGACCCCGTTCCAGACCCACTACTTCTCAGAAATTCTGGTAGCGCCGGGGATCGAACCCGGGACCTCTGGTTCTCTCTCAAGTATGAAAAATTTTCCGATGAAATGCAGTGCCGAAGACCATATTACCGAACTTTCTACATGAATACGGATGTCGTACGAAATCATGAACTGAGTTATCAAATAGCTTTATGTAGCCTGAAGACACAAAGTGGTTACGTTAATCGCTTGGTGCCTGCCACTCTGTCCTGAAATTTCAAGTATGTCCCTGGGCACAAACATGTTGGGGAACCTGGTATGTGCCCACTTCTGTAATAATCCACGAAACTGACTTTGGGCTTCGCTGGTACAATGGCAGCGCATTCATGCGAAATATGACGATCTTTCCCAACCGGCTTCTCTACAATAAACTAAATAATGCATTTCTCGCTGTGACATTGGTAAATCTTTGTATTGATTCCCGCCGTAACAACCGGAACACAAGGCTCTGATGTTCCGAATTCATTAAGTAGTATCGCATGTCAACAGCTGAATGTGCAATTGTGCTGCACCTCGCCTCTCTAATGATACCGCACAAAAGACGAAAAATGAGAAGAAAACGTTTCCATATTATTATTTTTATATTATTCTTAGTGGGGTGAGATTGAGTCCACTTGGTACTGCGGCCACTTCTGGCCGATTGTACCAGCCCCAGATGATAAATGATGGTGGTTGCGGAATAAAAATTGGCAGGGGAAACCGAAGTACTCGGAGAAACCTGTCCCAGTTCCACTTTGTCCACCACAAATCCCACATAACCTGATCCAACCTCGAACCCTGGCCGCCGCGGTTGGAAGCCAGAAACTAACCGCCTGAGCTATGAACGGCCACGTTCCCATGTGAACTCTTTACGGTATTTAATTTCCAGTTGATTCTCTTTTAACTTGGCATGCGCGCTTAGGTAAACCTGAGGGTTTGCGCGTAGGGCGTTCTTATGTTTACTTTTACATCCCATCTGTTTACGGGCTGCAATAAAGGAATGTACATATAAGTGATATTTCTGTGCGGGACGCAAGATACCGGTCATAGTGAGTTGTAACAACTGAACTAAACACGTTTACTCCACTTATTTTTGTATTTTAGGTAACTTATAAAATTATACGTGTGTACACCGTGTGTCCAGGATCCGTTAGGATTATTTTTTTTTTATTTTGCTCTGCAATGCCATCTGCTGGCAAGTTGTGGCATTAAAATTCTTGAAGTTTCAGCTGTGGCTGTCTATACCGTATTTACGCATGTATAGGCCGCACATTTTTTGCCAAAAATTCAAGAGGAAAACTGGGGTGCGGCTTATATTCGAAATATTCGAAATCACGCTTCATTTAAAAAATTATATCCATAATTAGTAATACAGGGTGTTCTACTCCTGAAATAATATTCCAAGAAAATTATTTTTTCTATAATTTCTGGCTGAAAATTGTGCTGCGGCCTATACACGCACGCGGCCTATACATGCGTAAATACGGTAATTTCAAAGCGCAAGCATCGCTGCATCATGTGCTCTGACCTTGAATGTAACATTACTGTTCTAACGCTCGGAAAATGGCGGTTGAACAGAGAGCCAACATCAAATTTTGTTTGACGTTAGGCAAAACAGACAGAGAAGCGTACGAAAGGATGAAAAGTGTGTACGGTAGTGACTGTTTGAGTCGCTCGAAAATTTTTTTGATAGTATGCTGTATTTCATGACGGCAGGGAGGACATTGAAGACGCTCCACGTGCATCAACGCCGAGAACAATTCGCACTGAAGAAAATGTGAAAAAAGTGACCGGACCGAAATCCTTGCATCAGACAGATGTGTTTCTGCAGGACTCGTCGCGGAGCTTTTGGGAATACAAAAAGTACTGTGCCCCAAATTTTGACTGAGAATTTGGGCAAACGGAAAGCCTGTGCGCGGTTTGTACTGCACGCGCTGTCAGGCGATGAAAAACATGCCAGAGTGTAACACTGCAAAGACATGTTATGGTCGGCCCAAAGTGATACAAAATTTACAAAATCGATTGTTACTGGTGACGAGACATGGTGTTTTCAATATGAGTATCTCACAAAGCGGTAGAGTGCAGCGTGGCTGAGCCCAAAGAAGCCAGCCGAAACCAAAGAAAGTGCGCATGCAGAAGAGTCGAGTAAAGACACTGCTAACCGTTTTCTTCGACTCAAAAGGAATCATTCACAAGGAATTTCTGCCAGAAGGTCAAACAGTGGATTCTGATTACTATCTCGGAGTCCTCAGCCGTTTGTGGGCGAGAATTCTTCGAATTCGACCTGAATATCGAGAGCAAGGTTCCTGGGCGCTCCTCCACGACAATGCCCCACCCCACAAATCGAAGATCGTGCGCGATTTTTTGGCCAAGCAAGGGATCACAGTCTTTGATCATCCTCCGTATTCGCCAGATTTGGCTCCAGCAGGTTTATGGTTGTTCCCAAAAGTTAGGTTGGCGATGAAAGGAGACCGCCACAACACTATCCAGGACATCCAAAGGGAATGTACCGCAGTTTTAAATGCGATTCCACAAAAGGAGTACAGTGACTGTTTTCGAAAACTTTTCAATCGATTCAAGCTATGTATTGATTCAGAAGGAGACTATTTTGAATAAAAAGAGTGAAATTTTGAAAATAATTCACATCTTGTATTTTTAATGAACATAGTCCTAACAGAACATGGACACACTGTGTATGTGTGTATGTCATTCAAAATATGCGCTGGAATAAAATTAAGAATTTTGCCCTGAAGATGACAGACATGATATGTCGCAGTACCTTGGATTAATATTAAAGACACTATCGCGGGCAGAAAATAGATATTGTGTACGTATGTGTAGTGCCAACTAAGGGATGCTTATCCTTTGTATCCAACAGTTTGCCGCAATTTCATCAGCCCAGATTTAAACACTGGCAGCATTTTCTTATGTTCATAGATTTCGTGTATGGTTCTTCGCAGCACATAAGAAGAGTCAAAATTTGTATACGGTCGAGGCCGGATCTGATTTCCTTTTGGTGTGCTATGTGAGACGGTTGCCCCACAGACTGACGGACATCTCCCACCAACCTCCTACTCCTCTGTCAACCGTGTCAGGACCCTTCCAGTAATGAGAGAGAAGGAGTTACGTTAAGACTGGCGGTTTACGCCAGTCATTTCATCTTGGTGGCAAGCCCCTTGAGGATCACGGCCAGAGATTTTTTTTTTTTTTGCAATTGAACCCTCGCGGTTATAGTCCTTACGTAACTGCCTCTCTGACGAGACGATGGGGTTGCTTGGCCTTTGTCACATGTACGTATCACACATGTAGCATGCTACTGAAGATTCTTCCTTTGCATTACATACAAGTTAAAGTCAAGTCAAAGTCGGTGTCAAGTACATATCTGGGACCCAAGTCAAGATTCTTATTACTGTCGGACAGTTGAGGTGTTGTTGAAAGCAAAGGTCTGTGTTTACAATTACTGCTGGTCCTCGCCAGCGCACTCATTCTCGAGTTAGGGTCCCGCTGGACTCAGGACCATGTTTCACTGTCTCAGATTCGAGATTCCCCCAACCTGGAGGGCCAGGTTCCCGTATTTACATGCCCAGAAATAGGGTGGCCCAGTCATACCCCCAGGCACTGGGTTCCCTTTTCGTCACCTCCTACGACTCGCAGGGCTACGGCGAAGGTATTCGAACCCACCTCCACACGGATTACTGAAACCTGACTCCTCGGCATGGACCGCTCAGAGAACACCGCTTCCAAAAGCTCTTTTATTGTTGCGTGCGTGTCGTTTCGGCCATTGCCTGACAACGGGAGTGTTTGCAGAGCAGTTCCCTAGCAACGGTCGTCTCTGCTGGCTTTCAGCAGACATGCCATAATATGAACCAGCCGTAGTCACAAATATTTTGAGAATCAACCATTAGTGTGGCTACTCAGGCAAAGATATTCATTACAAAATCTAATCATTTGAATGGAAGGCTGAGTGCCGACACTTACCGCCACTCTTCTGTACCCTTCGTAACATGGTACACAAGAACACGGGAAACTTTTAATTATAGTTCCGAAATGGAAAACATGAGTGGAATAGAACTATGATGTCTTGGAAGATTTGGAAACTGCTTAACTATTAGACGTAATTAAAATTGTAGACTTAAAAGTCGATGCATTTGTTCTATAGACGTTGTTTAGAAGCAATGGCGGAAGAACAGTGTGATGATCCGTTGCAGCCCAGCCATAAAAATGATTTGCTGCAGACCGGATAGCCAAGGTTCGTTTCTCTGAATCGCTACTGTGCTCAGACCGACTCTGTGAACCAAACAATTAGGTTAACAATGCCAGTCGGCCTCACAACACTTTGTTTATTCACAGGGACATTTCTAACGTTCCTTATGGAAAGGCACATTTAAAGCAGGCGATACATTTGAGAACTTGTTAACAATTTGTGAGAAGTATAAGCCTGCAGATGAAAGGCGTCGCGATATTTTAATTAAATCTAGCCACATTTGGTTCATCCGATGTTGGACGAAGTCGTACAGACCTAGGTGAACAGACTTTTCTTGTTTACTTATTTCGACACGTGTTGTTGTAAACATGGAAGCATGAGTTACCACGAATTGCCTATTTATATACTAAGAAGCAGGAGACATGGCTGACTGAAACTTTATTATAAATCACAGACATGACTAGAGTGTGCTAATCGGTGCAACAATGTAAGATATTGCTGATATATTTATAAACTTCAACAGGCTGTCAGAAATCGATTTCGAACCATCCAGATATGTAGGTTCATAAGTAATTTTATATAGTTGCTTCTAAAATAAGTCTTAAAATTTTTACCTTTTTGTGTTACCTACCAAGCTATTATACAATTTTGGCTAACGTCTGCAGATACTCCTATTTTTATTCTTATATTCTGCCCTGTTTATATTCCGTGACGATGTATTTTGGAAGTTCTTTTAAAAAATTTTCACTAGTTGGAGTCCACGACATTTCTAATTATTGCATAACACCACCACCTGTTCTTATAACTTGTCTGTGGTTGCCCGGGGATTCCCGGTGGCCGTTCCACACGCTTCATATCAGTGGCAGGGCGAGCATCATACGTCAGACAACCGTTTCTTCCAGCGGCGGCACAGATCAGCACTAAATGACATGGCTCCATTCTCTGAAAATAGATTCGGAAGACGCGATTTTGAGAGAAACGTCGCCCCTTCTAATCGAACATTAACAAGACCTTCACGACACAGCCTCAGCAACAAATAGCCTATACAGGATGTTATGTTTCAGGTGCTGCCAGGCCTGTACGTCGGTAATTATCGGGATTCGAAGGATGCCTCTCAGCTAGAACGCTTCGAAATCACACACATCGTGGCTATACACGACGCGGCTAGAAAACTGCATCCCGTGAGTAGACATGAGGGTACCACGTTGATCAACGAGCTCGAGGAGACTTTTGGAGAACAGTGCCCTAAAGAGATCAGAACGGCATACAATTAAGTACATTTCTTTGAAGAAATGATTCAGAACGAATCTAAGAGTAATTCGCATCTCTGATACTGGCTCTGCTGCTGAGGAGTTCGTGCTTTACCCCAGTCATTCCAAGAGAATGGAGTCCGGATGAGCTATGATACTGCCATGTCCGTTTCCTTCCACATCCGCACCAATTCACCGTGCATACCCATTGCACTCTTAGTTGACGCTACATAACTTTTCAGTTCATAAAATGACGTAAAATATCTTACGGATAAATAGTGATAAGTAAACGCCGAGGAAGAAAAAGTCTGCTGAAATCTAGTGTCTCTCTATGTCTCTCTTTACCCCTATATCCCCGAGGACGTGTTTTCTCCGTATTTTCCTGTTTCTCTCAATCCCGGAGATCACGTGTTATGATTCTTAAAGCCTTCTCCGTTTTGTCAGAAAGGAGGTGGCTTGTAACCTCCAAGATGTAGGAATTATACCCATAAATAGGATTATAAAAGACGGTAATGATTCTGGGGGTATATAAACACGAGAGTTCATCTTCAGAAGTTGCATAGCCGTCAGAGAAGGTGGAAAGGGGACCCGCCATTTGTAAAAATGCGGTCATGGCTATTCTTTCGTTCTTTGTTTCGCTCTTATTTTCAATTCTTAAATTCATCTCTTATCTGTTTCACTTTTAATATTTAATTTGTATTTCATCTCTCCACCTGTCATGCAGGACAAGCACTATCTCTGTGTGATGGCGTCCGACACTCCTGACCAAAACCTGACGCAGTACTTCTCGCTCTGCAATGACTTCATCCATGCGGCCAGACTGCGAGGCGGCAACGTGCTCATACACTGGTGAGTGAATGCTTTATGCCCTATCGATTAGGTACAACCCGCCTTCTTATTCGGGAGATCCTGGACTCGAATTGTGCAATTTCTTTGTCCGTGCACAGGTCACGACCTCGTTCTCTGCCGTAATTTCCGGTCCACCATACATAACAATTCTTTAACTACATTCAGTGCTTGCGAAACACCGTGCCACTCAGACTAACCAGTGAATCAGTTTACTGTGGGCCAATTCTATCGTGCTATTTCCTAATCCAATTGTTATCAGAGCGGAGATGACAGGTAAAGGTAACTTTATCCCAATATTTAACTATGTAATTAAGCTCTATGCCAAGAAGACATATGGTGGAGTAGAGGTATAACTCAAGTATTCCTAACCTGGGCACTAGATGGAGGTCAGCTTCATATTCCCACCGATTTACCCCCGCGGATAGGCTCCCCGGTACCCATTGGATAGGAGGCTGGGTGGGCCCCAGAGCCGGTCTCGACGCTATGGAGAAGATAATTTTTTCGTCCCTGCCGGAAATAGAACTCCGGCCGTCTAGCCGACAGGGAAAAACGAGAAATACTTGCATAACTCAGGCGGCCGATTGAAGACCAAGAACGAGATTAAAGAATAGATTCAAGATGGATGTCAATGAAATAGCTTGTAAAGACAACGTGGATGGAATTGGCACAGAATTCAGTAACTTTCTGAACAGAGCCAGATCCCAACTTTCCTATCGGAACGAGTCCAACGTTTCATGGCACAAACATGGTTGAAATTGTTGCATCGACTGCTCGGGGGTTTTCCCTGCCACGCCACGCCACGTCAGTGAAGTCAGGTCTATAAACCTAATACAAACTTCTGATATGGCACTTCAGCTATCTATACGAACATAACATTTCACTGGGGCAAGCGGATATTAATCACCCACAAAACATAATATTTGTCACAGGACCTGTAATTACGTAAGAAGCCAGTTTAGTCTCCGTTTACTATCGACTGGAACAATGTAATGAATAGCGTTCTTCAAGGGGGAAGAAAATATTTGTTGCTTTATGGATGTGCATAAGAAAATGTGACTTCGTTTAATTTGTGAAATAGATCCGCTAGGCAAAGGAAAAAAGAGAAAACGGAAAGGAAATGGGAGAAATAAACTGAAAAGTAAAATGGAAAGAGGTGAAGAGATATTAGAAATATTAAAGGAGGAAAGCAGAAACGAATGGAAGGAACAGAAAGAGAAACGGGTGCATAGGATCGATCCGGCTCGTGGCTCTGCGGGCTACGGGCCTTGCAGTGATTCTCAGGCTTCTGGAGCCTACGCACCCCTAGCAACACACTGCACGCTCAACGTCCCCTCATCCCTCCAAATTCAAATTATCTGTTTATCGACTTGAGACAGATTTAAATAAAACTGTGTATTTAAAATTGTCTTTTTTTTTTCCTTGGCACTACAGCCCCAGTGGGCCTAGGCCTACCTCCATGAACTTATCCGATCACAAAATGACTTAATGCTTGTACCATATTTACAAAATGTTTAATACCCATAACAATATATTACTTACTCGTATTTAAATGGTTTAATGATAAAATGGATTGATCGCCATTATGTAACTAGCTTAGACATCCGTACGGAATTTCGCGTCCAAAATATTTTTTATGCCAGAGCACAGTATGCACGGCAGCACAGGTACGTGCCACATTTCATAACCTGAATATCTTTTGGATCAACAATTAAATTTCAAGCCATAGCAAAATACGCCGCTGTCTCGTTTGCATTGTTTCTTCCTTAATTTAACAACTTATCGCTGGAAGTTCAGAAGGTTATTTTGAAAATCAGCAGGTAACTTTTGACAGATGGATACTCTCTGCCTGAGTCACAGTCCTTTAGGAAACATGAACATGTCGCAACAACTTCATCCAGCTTTAAATTTTATTTTTCCAAGTGATTTGTCAGTTTCTGTTTCCTTTTTTCGCACAGCCAGTCGCGTGATGGGCATTACTTTTGCATGCTCCTCTATGAGTCTACTGCCTAGACTCTCATGAATCTGGATTGTGCTGCTAACCACTGATAGACGTAGAAAACCTAGTACGTCCATCACAACTATTTTACTTCCATTTGTGACCTATCTAAAGATTCTCCCTTGTACAACGTAATTTTTCAACATGGACTACTAGATGTCATCAAATATGAGACGCGCCCCGAATTCAGAATTTGAAAAATGCAAAGAGAAATTCGTTTTAGAATGGAGGAAATGCGGAGTTTACAAGAAGGATGGTAGGACTTAGTGTAGTAATCATCGAGACATATCACTGCTACCAGTTTCTTATAAATTCTATTCAGTATCCTCCTCTCAAATTTAAGTCCATTCATAGACAAAATTATTGGGGACCACACACAAATGCGTCCGCAGTAAACGAACGTTAACAGAGAACAACGCAAACACTCAAAGGACATGCAGATTCTAAAGGCTTCTGACGATGGTGTATAACACTCGTAATTGTTAGGTTTTTGCAATTCTTCTTTCGTCCATTCTAGAGACTAGAAAACAGGACGTGCCGGAAACTGGATCTCTTTCCGTCTTGAGGTGAGAGGGGAAGTCACCTGCTTAGTTGGGTCCCTTAGAAAAAGCTAACTTCAATTGTTCCACTGATCGAGATTAGCACTTTCTAAGGGACCCAACTAAGCAGGTGTCTTCCCCTCTCACCTGAGGACGGAAAGAGATCCAATTTCCGACACGTCCTGTTTTCTAGTCCCTAGAATACTGGACGAAAGAAAAATTGCAAAAACCCAGTAATTCAGCTCAAAGAATATACGTAGTTGACATATATGTGTAAGCCTACTCCATTTCTGAATAGGTCTAATGAAACAATTTTAGCTTATGGCATTTCGTAAATTTTGTTACATAGTTTAAATATAGACAACTGGAAACTTTCTTTCTCGATTAATACTCGTGGAATAGCAAATATGTCTATATAGTATCCTGCCTCTTCATTTGAGTACAGTGACACAAGGCTTGGACATTGCTATTCTCGTTAATGGTTTCCATGCTTTCATATCAACTTACAGTTGCATATTTCAAAATGGCAGGAACTCTAGATAGGCTCGTGGGCCACGTAAATCTGCTTTTGTGGTTACTTGGGCCTTGTGATGTACATAAACTTCATTGCTCTTTGCAAGTACTCGTGTTTTACTGCAGTGACGTCACGTGAAGCGTCAGATGTTAAGCACTCGCAACCATAAGGACTCCTTAGAGACCACATCCCTGGAAATACAAGTACTGTACAGGGCTGTAATCAAGGGGTGAAAACTAACCAATTAACTGGAAGAACAAAGATTTGGTCTGAACTTTCCAAGCATGTTAATGTTCTATGGAGTTACCTATGTCTCTCACGGTCTTTTCGCTCGCTCGAAAGCCGGGATCGTGGTTTCGAATCCCACATGTGGATGTTTGGCATGTGTATGTGTTGTCCTGTGTTCAAGCAGAGGCCTTGCGACGAGCTGATGACTCGTCCAAGGAGTCCTACCGTCTGTAAAATGATCAACATATAAGAAAGCTCGACACCGTAAATGTATAGGAGGAAAAGATTAAGTAAAAAATAAGGAGTTACCTATCATAGTATTTCCCTGGAGGGGCTGAGGAAAAATAAAAAATACTGTTGACTTTCCTCGCGAAAGTTCGAATAGCGTATCTTAGAAATTAGAATTTAACTCAAAAATGGAATTTTTTAAAATTTAAATGCCTGATTCTTCAGCAGGTTCACTCACAATCTCACACTTGAGATTATCACTTTTAAACACGTTGAAAACATTTTATCATGTTTTGCTTGTGAGCACAAGTCAATGTTTTATGTTCTATAAAACAGAAAATTGAAATGTTTAGAGCGAACTAGGCTGATTATGTTAAAACGTTCAACAATAGACATTGTTACAATTGCTGTTAAAAGCAAGGAATATATTAAATTAAAACAGAAGGCCGCGCCATAGCTCAAGCGGTTAGTCGCTAGCTTCCCACCGCGGCGGCCTGGGATCGACCCCGGGTCTGGTCAAGTGGGATTTGTGGTGGACAGAGTGGAGCTGGGGCAGATTTTCTCAGAGTACTTCGGTTTCCCCTGCCAATCTTCATTCCACAAATTGCTCCACAATCACCCACACCTATCATCTGGGGCGGGTACAATAGGCCAGAAGGGGCCACAGTACAAGGGACTTAGTCCCACCCCACTAGCAATAAAGAAAATTAAAACAGAAGTTATAACGTTCATCAGAACAAACCTACGAATTACTCGTATTTTTACTACCAGAAGAGATGTAACAGCATTACAATCCAACGTGGAAAGACTGAAATGGTAAACTTGACTTTGTACGGGTGGTATCATTTTAAGTAAAAATCCATTAAATTAAATTTGATTTCATTTATCCTGGCCCATCACACTAGCAATATTATAAAAGGTTATCAACTCTTTCCAGTGTGATTGATAAATGTTTTTCTTTTCTCCTTTTCAATTTTTCATCCTTGACATGTTTCGATCTGAAAGACCATCTTCAGAAAGACATCAATACAAGCGGATACTGTTACAATGTGAATGGCCAGTATCAATACATACATACAATATCATTACAATGTCATGAATATAAAAGCTGAGCCTTTAACAACTACAGAAATGTGCATGAATGTATTACAATATTTATAAACTATTATAATTAGTTTATTTACAAGTTTGGTTTAAAAGCCTTTGTTAAAATTTAGAACCAATTTGGTTCGTGGTACACACTGAACTTCCTTTAAAGAGAGGCAGTACAAAGTACACGAGCCAAATTGGTTCTGAATTTTAACAAAGGCTTTTAAACCAAACTTGTAAATAAACTAATTATAATAGTTTATAAATATTGTAATACATTCATGCACATTTCTGTAGTTGTTAAAGGCTCAGCTTTTATATTCATGACATTGTAATGATATTGTATGTATGTATTGATACTGGCCATTCACATTGTAACAGTATCCGCTTGTATTGATGTCTTTCTGAAGATGGTCTTTCAGACCAAAACATGTCAAGGATGAAAGATTAAAAAGGAGAAAAAAACATTTAACAATCACACTGGAAGGAGTTGATAGCCTTTTATAATCCAAGAAATTAAGTAAGTCAAATAGTCCTTTACAAAAAAAAACTGTAGCTGTGGTCCACAAGTTAATCTGACTGAGCAACTGCCGCTTGTCAGCGAAGTGAGTGCCAACTTTTTGCACATAGAGGGTGTCACATGGTCAGCACAACAGATCCCCATGGCCGTTAATCTCGGTTTTCTAGACTAGAGTCACTATTTCCTTGAAATAGCTCCTCAAATATCATCAAGAGGCTGAGCAGACCACGTTCCAGACACACTACTTCTCAGAAATTGTGATAGCGCCGGGAATCGAACATGGGACGTCTGAATCTGTAGGCAGGAACTCTGACCACTAGACCACGGAGGCTAACAGTCCTTTACAAAAATCTGAAAAGCCCTTGTAATGTAAATGGTATTTGCAATCATAAAATGCACCTCAGAATTCAGTGCTTAAATATCAACTTTATTATTAGAATATGCACTTTTAATTGTTGTGTTATGTATTCCCATGGTAAAACTGGCGATTATTGTGGTGCTGACAGCCTTGCAGGCATGTCTCGCAGCGTGACGGTGGCTGTAGCCTACATAATGAGTGTCACATCGCTCAACTGGAAGGATGCCCTCAAAGTAGTGAGAGTAGGACGTGCTGTCGCCAACCCCAACTTTGGCTTCCAGAAGCAGTTGCAGGACTTCGAGACATTCAAGCTTGCAGAGGTACTGTTGTGAATGTCATCCAGAATTTAGAGAAATTTGGCACCCATACAGGCAAAAGCCACGGTAGCTTGCATTACTTTCCTGTGTTAGAACACTGTGCTTATGACTAATTAATCAACTCCAAGGAGCAGTCATTTGGAAGCTTTTGAATATATCTGCTGGCTTTTTTGGAACATAAAAATCTGAGGCCCAGTGTAACTTTCTGTAACATGCCAGTTATTTTTCCTACTTACCCCTTACCATTAAAATTAAAAAACTATCCCTTAACAGCTATTCCCATCTGCTTATTCCACATATTTGCAATTACCCTCCATATCTGGAGGTCATCTGCAGCCTGAGGACATAGTTCCAACAGACTACTTTAAGTAGATTATTCCCCCCCAAAAAAGCAGTTTGTATCTGGAAAAAGTATCACTTTTGTTTCAACTAGAACCAAACTTTACTTTATGTCTCTCACCTCAAATGGACACAAAAAGGCAGCAAATAGACAGAAGTGTTGCAACATCAAAATGACACACTATTACTCTACTATGAGTTACCATTCTGAATACTGTTTTCATTACACAGTTGGCATCTTTATTTCAGGAGCGACGACGACTCAAAGAGAGATATCCAAGCCTTGCACTAATGTCACAGGATGAGGAGCAATGCCATCTCATGCTCTCTTCATACCAAAGCCTCATCCTGTCCCGTGACCTCTGTGAAGGGGACTGTGCCATGGGGCAAACGTGTCCCACAGGCATGTGCCATACACCTACTAAGAGGTCAGTTCCTTACTGCTCTTAATGTTTCACTTGGTTTCGTGGAGAACATTCTGCAACTTGCTAATTCTTTTATCTTCATTATCTGTATGTGGACATAAGGTTTGCAGATGATAAGTGACTTTGCTTTTTTACTTTAATTATAAAATTTCACTCTGTCAAATATAAAAATATTTGAGAAACACGATTTTGTCCCTACCAGTCTGTTTATGGGCTCTGATATAATTTATGACACTTCAGAGGGTGTGATGAGAAGGGTGTGACACACCATTGTGCTACTGTTACATTTTGCAAAAAGACAGATACGACTGTGACAGTCATGTAATTTGCTTTGCAATGTGTGAATTGAAGACAATTGTCGATTGTCTATGTTGTCAAAAATTTTATTTGCCCAGATGGTCAAGAACATTATGTAACATTCTTATGGACATATCATTTAATGTGTTGCTGCTTACAGGATACTTAGGCGCAAATCCAGTGCTCATGGTACTACACCCCCCGAATCTCCACGCATGCTGCCCCCAACACCCAGCATGATTTGCAGTAGTACCATTCTCAGCCGGCGTCCCCGGAGTGGGCCAGCAGGACTACACTCTTACACTGGATCAGCTCCCCCATCCCGCTCCGGGTCACGAACTGATGTGACAGAGCTTCCACCTGGTGTTATGAATTGGCAAGATCGACATGCAGGTTCTGCCCCCACCACTCCCATGGCCTCACCCCCTACATCACCAAGGCATTGGACACGCAGAGCATCAAATCTTGTTCGCAAACGAAGCAACACATAACAAACTCTGCACATTATGCATTTATGACCGTCCTTACATTGTGCACTAGGCTGATAACTTCATCTTTCATACTGGCTGATACACAAGATGGTAGGCTGTGCAGCAGCAGGATTTTCAATTGGGCAATGTAAAACTAGGGTTCATAACTGCTGCCATGAAACTCTCACAGAACATATCTTTTCTTTTACATGAAGTGTTTTAGGTGCCTGTTTTTGAAAATGGAAGAACAGAGATCCATGCATGACATTTTACACAGACAATTGGTGATTACAAGACACAGTGTTTGATGTATGAGAATACAATGAACTGTTAGTAAAGGTAAAAATATCCATATGCACAGTATCAATTCCTATTCATAATTAAACATTTCAATGCCTCAGGAATCAGGGAATTTATATGCAACAAACTGCCATCCCGTGTGTCAATGACTTGTGGTTCCCAGTATCTGGCAAGATCTGGATCTGTCCCAATGTTCCCCTGGATGAAAGACAGGAACCACAAAGTTTGTTTTCGTTCAGATATAAAAATGTGCTGCAGTATGACAGTGAGATAGTTTCATGTTAACAAATGTTGCAATGAACCTCTGTTCATACTATATTTTCTTATTTTCTTGCTGCTGCTGAGTGTAACATAGAACATACCATTCTATTCAATGCAATAGCTCGAGCCACAATGTTTTGACTCATCGGCTTACAATCTGCACATTCGAAGCCTTCCTGCCACATCTTCAGGTTAAGCCATCACTCGACATTTTTATACCTACCTCTTCTTAGCCTACTGTGCTATCACAAAGTGTTCTGTAGTGAGATATAGTGAACCATGCCATATATATATTACATTCATTTTTCTTTTTGGTGTATGAAGTCAAAATTTATACCCTTTGTTACTTTGTATTTTCATAAACTTTTGCTGTTTTGGGGTTGCAGATATTTTAGCCAAGCAGCTGAATGCTATACAGGAATATGTTGTTATTAAAAATAGCAAGATTTCAAGAGAAGAGGCTCCATGATCCATTCTTAATTATGTAATGTTCAGAACACCAATTTCAGCATTTTAGGTAAATAAAATTAATAATTTTAAAGACTTGCATTAGTTGAAATTAGTGTTACTTTTGTCTTCAATCTTATCATTTTTCAAATTAAACAGATGTACTCAAGATACTGTGGTCAGGGCTTTAATTTTTCCTCATGATTTATGAAACTGTGGGCAATAATTATTGAGTGATGGAATAACTCAGTTGGTATGGTTATATGCAACAAGTAGCTCAACAAAGAATTCAATCAACAACTTCAAACTAAATTAACTGCACTAACAAAACTTATTCTAATCCAGCTGCAGTGATTATATTACCAAGACCAAATTGCTTGATCCTCATTTATGAGAATGGGATGCACTACATGAAGGGGTACTTATACAACAATATTATTGTTGTTTAATCTGATATTAAAAGTGAAACACCATACTTTTTGTGTACATAATATATATTCTGGGCAATAAATATGCTACCATGACACAAAATCAGTAAAGAAATTAAACAAGAACATCTGTTTACCTTCAGAACACCACATTCTACAATATAAATGCAAATCCTGAATATCGGTTTATTTTGGGAAAATTTGGAGAAACTAAGCTCTATATACTCATACATACAAACACTGATGGCAGACAACACTGTAAAGGTGTGTCACAAGCATCACAACACACAGACAAGCAACATCAACTACCGACAGACAACACACGTCAACAACATCCCGAAGCAAAAAGATTGGGCCAAGCGGGAAAGAATTCTAGGGATTTTAAGAATTCTTACTTCAAATAACGAAACATAATTTTACACAATTAACGACGAATCGAATAAGAAAGCTACTGTGGTGTGTGAAAAACTTTTAGTGAACCGACACTCTGGGTAATTTTAACTATTTGTAATTATTTTAATTAACTGGAACGTGGCTATCTTGGACAAAGTGAAGTTTTGTGTGTTGGTGATTTCTTTTTCTACTATAAATGCCTCTGATGATGGCTCCGTGGTGAGCCGAAACATGTAAGGCAGGTGGTGACGAGGTGGAAAACTTGAAAAAAGTGTCACATTTGACGGAAGGAACTTGATTGTTAATTGGTTAGTGTGACGGACCAGAATGAAAGACCTTAAAAATAAAAGCATTTGGTTTCTCTTAATTAACTCAGTGAAAACAGAAGTCTGTTTCCCAAAGATAACATCCGACAGATGACCACCATTCTATCGTAGGCACTCGGGTAAGTCTCTTCCTAAAGTCACTCATTACTTTTTGCAGCACCTATATCGGAATTCGTTCAACTTCTTCCTGAATTTGATGTTTCAACTCCTGAACTGTGTGGGGTGCTGGAGCTTTGAAAACTTTTGAGATTTCAGATACCCCCAGAGAAAAAAATCACATGTGGAAAGATCAGGTGACCTGGCTGACCATATGATGTCCCCATATCTGGAAATAACATGGTTAGGAAACAGGTTATTCACAACTTCCATGGAAGCTCGTGTGGTGTGGCACATAGTCCCATCTTGCTGGTAAAAGATTTCTTCCTTGACTGGAAGGCAAGAAAGTGCAGGAGCTAAGCTCTGCAACATGGGAATGTAACCTAGTCCAGTCACAGTTACAGCCCTTTCCCACTCATCTTCATAGAAGTACAGGCCAATAATTCCAAATGAAGATATCGCACACCATTCTGTGACTTCGGAACTGTGAAGTGGTCTCTCATAAATTTCTTTGAGGTTTGTGGCTGACCAATAGTGGAAATTTTTCTTGTTAACAAACCTCGACAAATGGAAATGAGCTTCATCGCTCATCAATAAGTAGACAACATCTTGGTTTTGATTAATTAATTGCAAAAAAAAAAAAAAAGTCTGGCAGAAATTGACTGTTTTCATAGTTGTGTTCGTGTAGTGCATGAGTAATTTGAATTTTATAGGGGTAGAAGTGGAGGTCTTTGTGCAAAATCCGTCAAATGCTGTCTTCGGATAGTCCAAATGATGTAGCGCGCACTTCATTCAATGGCTTCTCTCACTGCCACTACATTCCCAAGTGTACGTGCTGTTTTATGCTACCACCTTTCTTCTTTAATGTACAACCAGTAGCCTCAAAGTTTTGAACCCAGGTCTTGATGGCATGGGCAGATGGAACAGAACGATTGCAATGAATACCAAACTCTCTTTGAAATTCACGCTGAGTGATCACGAAACTGTCACCGTTTCTGTAAAATGCTTTCACAGCAAAAGTACATTGTGCTCTAGTCTATGGCTCCATTGCAACTAAAATGCTTTGAAGTAGGCTGCTGGGTGGCAGTACTGGCATCCCCCCCACTCCAACCAATCGAGGGAAAAACACCACTACCAAATTACCCAATTCATTGATGCACCCTGCATATGCAGACTCATCTGGAGGCGCTAATTTTATCCCTGCGTAGTCTATTCCTGAACCTTCATGCAGCACCTCAGCAAACCTTAGTCTCCATCTTCATAATATCCCAGAAGGGTGGGAGGCCACAGCATTGTTTGAAAGAGCTGCCCATGCAATGCTACTACCTCCCTTCCATCACATTACAGTAGTAACACCAACTAAAATATTTGTAAATTAATAAACACTTCACCTCTAGTCTAAATATCAGGAAAACGTTGATTCAGGACACCTAAAACGTGCAGTTTGTGCTCAGTTAAAGATTTAAAATGAAAGGAGCAAATGTATGTGTCATAAGCAAAACATATTATACAAACTTTAACTGCACTCTAGAGCTGAAAATCAATGGCATGTTTTCACCACTTAAGTGAATTAAAAAAGTTGCTGATCACAAAAAGAACAAATTTAGCAGTAAAAGTTAAGCTATCACTGTAACAGGCCGTGGGGGCCCATAGGGTGGGGAAGTTGTCAGTCTTATACATTGGCTGCCCTTTACCACCAGGATGATTCATTTAACCAGCAAAGGCCCAAAGTTTATAGGAGTCAGACATATGGAGATCCCAATCTGTCCAGCTCATTAATTCTGCTCACAGGTAATAATAAAGAAACGACATCTTCAGCGTTTTGCATTTTGCAATGCAGAGGTGATGCACTGTGTGACACAAATCAAGAAAAATTAAGATGTGGAATCTGTATAAGAGGGAAGTGTGTTTTCACGAAAAAGGAACACCCTCAAAATCTGCAGTCTTTATCATTGATCTGTACTTTTCTTTATTCTGTAAATGGCAGGGTTCACTGTATCTACAGAAGCAAAGGAAAGAGAATGTACAAAGGTTGTTTGTTGAGGACTAACTTTTTATACATTTCCTATAGCATTGTTATATGTAAACATTTTAGTTTAATACATTAGCTTTACTTTGTCCCTTCAGCTGGCCTGAGGGCACGTGAATTATTGGTTAATGTTGTGGTGTGAAATCATATTTTTGTTCCTGCTTCTGTTGTCACATCAGGGGAGAGTGAAATGAAGGCAGGACACAACCTCCTGATGCTAATATGGGAGATGCATGATGGGCCACAGCACTTCCTAGTAGACCTATACTGACATTCATAAATAATGACTAATTTTACCAAAATTACTCTTTATTTGCACAAAGTGAATAAAATGGATATATATAATATGAAAGTCATGTACATCTTCCTACCTATCAGTTTCATCTGCAGCAGTACTGAGTTGGTCTCCACAAAATTTTGTATGCAGGATCCATACTAAAAATAAAAAGATTAATTTAATTTTGGTCTCTATTAGTCAAACATAACTTCCATTGTGATACTTTACCTAGTCTTTATGGCTTTCCTAAAGGTCATCCCAGTGAAAATTAATCAACATGAAAGTTGCTGCAGTCAATTAATGTTCTTAGGTTTAAATACAATATTAAGACCTACACTTTTTATCTGAAATACACTAACTTAATTATGATATATACTTAAACAACCCCTGAGAACATTATGTTACCTCCATGCAATGCAGTATCTTAAATGCTGAATACCTGGACTCAACAATATATTTGTATTTGCTGCCAACTAGGCAAATTGGGGATGAAAAATCACAAGGAACACATCTGGAACATGTACTCATTTCACACTGAAGAGGAGGAACTAATCTAACATCCTGTCTAATATACACATATTTCTGCAGCAATGAATAAAAAAAAAAAAAAAAAAAAAAAAAAAAAAAAAAAAAAAAAAAAAAAAAAAAAAAGCACTATATTCTGACTGTAGTCAGGTAGTTGCTTACATACAATATGGAAGAATGTACTGCCTCCATCTGTAGGGTCAAAGAGTAAGTCAAGCAAACAACCTGTACGAACAAAGCAGCAAGAAGAGCTTCCCCTATGCAGTTAAACATCCTGGATATCATAAAATATTTTGCTTTAAATTAAAAGTAGAGACGACAGTTTCTAGGAGTTCATTCCTTCACTGTTGTACTTCAATGGAACTCTACACTACTTTTCACCGATATTTACATTTTATCTTCCAGCAGTTTTGTTTCCTTTGCTGCATATGTATATTATGCAAAATGTTAAATTGGAATGTTTTCTCAGCTCCACTTTGAAACGAACACACTTCCCATACATGTTTCTTATGATTCTGCATCCTTCATTTGCCTAGTCAAAAACAGATACAAGTACACTGCTAATCAAATTACACAACAGCAGACCCTGTGATGCATAAAAACGTAGTGTCCCTGTTCTTAACTGCAAGGGTAACTCAATAAGTAAGTTACAAATGGATATAGAACTTAAAGAGTACTGATTTGAAAAATGCTTTTATTTCTCAACATTATCTCCCTGTACATTGAGGCACTTGTCCCATCATTTCACAAGCCCCTGAAAACCAGCAGCATAAAATTCTTTGGGCTGCTGTTGGAACCAGGCGGTTATAAGCCCTATTTCTTTATGTTAATAGTGTATACTTGTAACTTTCATGTGCATTAATTTTTAAAGAATAATACATTCAAACCTGCTATATGATTGGGTTATGGAGAGTTGTCTTCTAGGATATAATGCTGTACAGTCGACTAAAAATCAACTGATGCTTCAGAGGAATGTGTCACCTCCAACTTCAGAGTTGAAGAGTAGGCAAAGCAAGTCAGCATGAAGTTTTGCTTGTGCCTGCTTGGCTTACTCTTCAACTCTGAAGTTGGAGGTGACATGTTCCTCTGAAACACTGGTCGACTTTCAACAAACTATGTGGCACTACACCCCAGCAGGCAAACTCTTCATAATCATTGCTATGACAACCTCAAAACCCACACGACTGGGTCTGTTTGCAAGGGACCCAAAAACTTGAGCTCAGAGAATTCCATCTTCTCTCCTCAGGCTTAGACTACTTTTATCTGTCAACACATACAGTGTACTATGAACTCTGTGCAGCTGATGTAGGACTGATATGCAGACTAAATTATCAGCTTGAAAACAGTATATCTCTAGTGTAGGAAGTGTGAAGTGCTCAGAAAAATTGTATAAGTTGTTAAAAATTATACCATTATCCTCTCCTATACTGCATGACAAGACAAAGGCAATATTAAATAATAAAGCCAATTAATTATGCCATAAACAAGTTACAATAGAGTAATATTCATCTGTGCAATAACACAGAGCCTTCTATTTCATTCTTCCACAAAAGCAGTTACTGCATAGGACCTGAAACTTGAAATGCTCAAACTGTAAAAGGAAAACTGCGGTAAATTACAAAATTAATAAAAACACAGACTAAAAGAAGGGCCAATTACTGGTTGTACAGCAGCAATGATTGTCACATGCTAAGGGTTAACCCAACAAGTATCAGTCAGTCTTCTGCTATTGGTAGTTAGATTTCTGTCATGATTTTCATACCATTTTTTGTTTTGGAAATTTATTCAGGTGACTGTTTCATATTTGTGACATGTGTTTTCAACATGCAATGCCATCCATGAATTAGATTTTACAACAACTAGAGTTCTTATTGTGTTTACTTAAATTACAACAGTGGACCACTGCCTGGTGTTGCCAACTCATAATAATGCACTTTATGATGACCAGCTCAAGTGGAGTAATCTCACCTTGTAGTTCTCAATCAAATCAGCACTCATTTTTCATCTCCTGTGACACCCATTTTAGCTGCAATTATGGTCTCTTGCCTTTAATGGCCATCATTTAACTTCACACATAAATCTGCTGGACAAATTTTATTTATGTCTGGAGGAAAAAAAGATGGTCATGTACAAGCATATAGCCATGAGCCAACAAATATGAAATTATTACCTAAAATGGAAAAACAACACTCCTCTTTGGATCACTTCTAGTAATAATCTCCATGAAGAGCAGTAGTGATGGCAGTGAAAGAGTTATACTATTATATTGTATTATGAAGGACACTTTAAATAACAGCCATCTCTGAGCAGAAAATAGCAGGTCTTATGGAGTGGTTTGCTGTGTGTTACTTTGTTTTAAAATATTAAATATTTTTGTAGGGGCCACTGCGCCAAGTTCTTAGCATAAACACAGATTAAAAAGTGACCTTATGTTGTTTTCATTTGTTGTATGAGAAACATGAAGGAAAATAAACTGTTATCCCTTCATCTTATTCTTGTGACTTCTGCCTTTGCCTATCCTCACCTGTGCCCATTTCAAAAGATAAATACATGAAGTTTGGACAGAAGCACTCATAGGGCAGGGTTCTTATACTGCTCACAATGACAGGAAAATCAAGATGTAGAGGATGGGCAGCAGAGGGGATGTGCCATTTACAATGGAATACAAACAACAGCCAAGATCTGATGTGCTTCAAAGCCACAAACTTTTGACTCTGTAAAAGGTGACAAAAAAGGGCAGCCTCCACTGCCACTGGTTGGTTTTGAACCAGATGCCACAAGGTAAGGCCTTACCTCTACAGGAGCATATCCCATTGTTATTTAACTTTCTGTCAAGTAACAACTCAGTCCAATGCTCAGAATGGTCCTGCTGGCTCTCCTAAATTTGTTTTTGTGCTTTTACTGATGTCTCTAACATGCAGGAGGGTTGAGTTGGTTTGAGTTTCTAGTGGTTATCAGTCCTTCAAGGGAAAAATGTCAGGATTAACAAACAGATAAACAGGCCAGTTCAGAGTACATAATCATATCCATAGACTCATTTGATTTTGAATAACATCTATATGATATTCTCATTAGTCAGGCTAGTGTAGAAGAAACAATCAAGAACTGTATTTGGGAGTACATGCTACAGATCTTGGTTGGGTTGCTGGATCTACAGACACTCACTCCAAAATCCTGCATACTCACTGTTCATGATAATTTTCCCACATAAAACTATCCTTAAAAACAGCCAACATTCAATAACCTAACAGAAAACGTCATTAAACATCCTCCCATACAACCAATATAAATAAACCTTTAAATATGAGGGTAAGTCAATAAGTAAGTTACAAATGGATATAGAACTTAAACAAATAAGAGTACTAATTTGAAAAATGCTTCTATTTCTCTACATAATCTCCCTGTACACTGAGGCACCTGTCCCATCGTTTCACAAGCCCCTGAAAACCAGAAGCATAAAATTCTTTGGGCTGCTGTCAGAACTAGGCAGTGACCTCCATTTCTATAGCTTCATCATCAGGAAAATGTTCAGCCAAAAGATGATGTTTAAGAGGGCCGAACAAATGGAAGTCACTTGGAGCAAGGTCGGGGCTACATAGATGATGCTCGAGGACTTCCCACTTGAGATTTCGCAGCATCTCATTTGTCTTGTTGGCAGTATGGGGACGCACGTTGTCATGCAAAAGCAACACACCTTTGGTGAGGAGTCCTGGTCCCTTCCATTGAATGGCCTTACGAAGTGTCCTGATGACATTGCAGTAGGAGTCCGCATTTACAGTTTGTCCTTGAGGCTGGAATGCGGTGAGCAGTATGCCTTCATGATCCCAGTCACTGCCTGGTTCCGACAGGAGCCCAAAGAATTTAAGCATCTTTGTAGTTCATTCGACAGCTTTGAATGTTCATCATCCTCATTTAAAGAACAAATATTTTTGTCAAGTGATCATGCATTAAATTATGCGACGCTGGAAGGCAGAAATAAAAAAAAAATAAACGGATGTAAATCCCATCTGGAGATGAAGCACAAAGCCAGCACTAGTTTTTGAGCAGCTCCTTTGTTTCAAGGAGGGATGGAAACCCGATGACTTACATATTTCCTGCAATCCCTTCAACTGGGAGGAATTATTATGAATCAGCAGTTTAAGTGTTACATAGTGCAAAATAAAAGAGACTTCTATGAAATGGCTGAAAAAATAATATTTTAGAGTTAGGCATGTCTTAGACAAGTCTGTTCCATAACTACAAACATGGCATGGCATAGAAAGCTGTTTGTGGTTTCTCACTTGTCTGAATGTGTAGAAAACAATGGAAACCTACAAATAACATTACATACAGGGATCTATGGTCATGACCCTGAAACTAAGCTAGTCACCACAATGGAAAAGCTTGCCAAATGTAGAGCAAAAAATAGAATGATGCTGATTCTTAAAATGTAAGATGAACCATCCATAAATATATGTTAAAATACTTGTGTTTTTATTTCTAATTACATACCTCCTGTTTCAACCACACATGGTTACCATCAAGTGATACACATAAAACAGTTAAAAATATTTACACTGTAAATGCAGCTTTTGTTAAGAGATAAAAATGTGGCACAAATAATTAATTAGGTCAGATGGCTTAACTTCACATAAAAGTAAGTATAAAGTTGACAGTACTTGTCAATTTGATGAGTGTTTCCATCACTTTGAGGAGCTGTGGAACAATAATGAACTGCAAATACTTATTTGCAAGGGGATTAACTCCCTACCCATGTAAATGGAGAATCTTAGTTTTCACAGTCAGTCTCAACACTTTTCTGATAAGATCTCATAAGTTGGTATGAAACATGAAAAGCATGGATATTTTTTAAATTCTGGAAGTATGGATGACAACAGCTACACATATAGCATATAAAAGCATCACTCATTGTTACAGCCTTATTCTGCACCTGAGATTAATACAGCATCTTCCAACCATTCTTGCCTGTAGGCACATTTCACCTCAAAAACAATGATGAAACAACACTATTGTATCACACAGGGATGCCAAATAAGTTGATGAAGGTGGTAATCCTTCTGACTTGTATTCAGTAGGTCCCAGGTTGAAACATCAAATGGGACAAAGTCCATCCAAATGCCAGAACAGTACCTTGAATTAGGCTATGACCACTTCCTTCCACACCCTTTACAACTTAATGTTCACTATCATCCAGTCACTCAGTACTATACAGCCTCAGTTAATAGTTACTGACAGTATTAACAAGTAAACTAAAAAGAAGAGGGCACAACACCCTCCTTCAAATTTCGAAACTGCTCAGCTAGCCAAGCAGTTCTCCACTATCATGTGACCTTAAGGTTAATTATTATGTTCACAAAGGCCTACAGCCAGATCCTATCCTGAGCCAATTTAACTAACTCCACCCTCTCGCTCTGTTTCTCAAAAATACATTTTCAAGTTACTTTCCCATCTATGCCTAGGCCTCCCAAGTACCTTTTGCCTTGTGATAGTCCAACCACAATTTTGTACAAATTTCTTATGTCCTAGAAGCTACTGATATATAAAAGAAAACATTATAGTATCAATGGATAATCTGACATAATGCAAATCAGATTCCAATAATTTTACGGTACTATACCATCATGGTTTCATTATAATGCAGTCAAAATGCAGTCTCTTAGGAACAGACATATCCCAAAAATATATAATGCCTATCATTAAAATTCTAGATACTGTAATGTTTCTTTTATCAAGTTTATGATGTGTTTAACAATGAAAAGCAGACAGAAAGAAAAACTGCTGTCCTTTTCTAACGGGTAGTAATGACGATTGATTAATTACACTGCAAGTATTTTGGACACTGTCCAATGCGTGTGTTATACTGAATATATGCACTTCAGAAGTCAGCATTATATCTTGCCTTCAGGCAGATGACTATCAAACTGACTGACATGTTCAGGAATAGATCCTGACCACTTTCACTAATCTCACAAACAACAGATGTTTATATTGCCTTGAGAGGAGGGAGAAAATATCAACAGACAGTCTAACATTTGCATTGGAACGTACCGTCACAGAAATCTTGAGTTCTGCAGAATACAACACACAGTCACAGCATGAGAAAACTTGGCCCAAAATGAATCTTACATCAGCTTCAGTGTACAAACACACACAGCCACACCTGTTTCACTTTACTTTTGCTAAAACCTGACCAGCAGGTTGGTCATGTAATTTAAATGCAATATTTACACAATATTATGATGGAAATGCAATCAGAACACTCATCATCTGAAAGGCACTCTCAATGGCACTAGCACAACAGCTATGAGGAGGGATACATTCTCAGTTACAAGAAGAACATCAATTTAAGTGTAGATTCAACTCTTTCAGTGTTATGCCAATATGCTCTTCACCTTGAATAGAGCTCTGCTGTGCCAAAACCGAACATATTTGTCTCTGGCTTGTTCAGTTTTGTGACATTTGAAGTTCTGACAGAGGTAAATATCAAGGTTACAGTTCATGATGAAACATTACAATTTTAAAATCCTATGGGAAAGGAGAGTTGTCAACATTCTGGCAGCTGAGTATACACGTCGCTCTAGACAACAATGCAAATCTGAGCTACAAATCAATAAAGGTAAGGAATAACACAGAAAGGAAATGTTAGTTAAGAAAAAATGTTCTGGACAACTCAGCTTACCTTCCCCAGTACAATGTGTGTTTCAGTTCCATTTGACAAGCTCCTCCAGTAATACTTCTTTTCAGTCGGAGGAGTTTGCCCCTTTTCTAAGTCTTGAAGCATATTCTTCTCAAATGTCATTAATAATAACCTAGTGAGTCTCCCCTGAATCTGTGTGCTCTGCTCTTCACAGCAGAGAATGACTGCCGGACAGACACACTTCTTGAAATGATTAATAACAAGTTACATAATTTTGTGACTCCTGACACTGCTATACTCAGATTTGAAGCCATCAAATATTTGCGCTCATCTGAAATATTAATCTGTAAAAGAACCTTTTGACAAATAAATAACAGAACATTCAGTTTTCAGAAGAAGAGGATCAAAATATTGTCCAAATGATTTTAACAATAAATTTAAGGTATAACGTCTTTTATAATATTTATTTTGCGTCACATGATTGAAGTAAGATCATGAAATTTTCGATGCAGATGTCCTTCTCAGTATGAGGTCATCTTGCATTCAGAATCATCTTCCATTTTGGTAAATTCTGGTACAGTTCAACGCATTATAAAAAAGGTGGCTGGTGTTATATAACAGTAAAAAATCTGGTCTACCAGAGAAAATTCTTGTTCTTGTCTCAATTCTTGTATTGAACTAAAAAGTCTCTCTTGGACATGCAAAAAAAAAAATTACTACAACCAATTTCACAAATAGAACAAAGAATCCAGCCAAATCACATATAACTGATTGATAGAAACAGAAATGTACTAGAATTAATGGCCTAACAGTCACAAACGGTGGCACTGTTCATATGACTGATTTTTGTGCATTAAAATAGCAGGGTAAAATCCCCCACTTATGGTGCTTTGAGGAACAATGGATCTGAACACTAAATTTATGAAAACCTTAAATGAAAGTAATTTAACAGATGTTATTCACTTTAGAATATTGAAATTGAATGTTAAATGAGGGAAAACCTTAAAGTGAGGAACATTAAATTGTGGTTCCACTGTATTGGCACATAAAAAAATCTGTCACTACACACTTTTCCAGTGTACTCCTTAAGATACTTCAATTATCAGAAAGGGATACATAAATCACATTTATAGGATAGGCTGGTATATCTACATTACGGCAAAATTGGATTCAAAAGGTTCATTCATTCATTCATTCATTCATTCATTAAACGGCACTACAGGCCTTTTGTTGGGCCTTGGACTCTTCTTCAGTTTCATAATTTCTTTTACACAGATGGTAGGACTTCTTGGACGTGTGATCAGCCCGCCACAAGGCCGCTACCTACACACACACGACAACACAAACACAAAATAAATGCACACACAGTCATCCTGCCTGAATGGGATTTCAACTCATGATTCCTGCGTTTGAGCGAGCAAAGACAGTTCATGCCATAGACCATGCGGCCACTGTCATCGGCTGGATTTGGAAGGTACCTGGTTCAAATTTCAGCCATGTTACAAGCAGGTATCACCTATCATTTTTCCTCAGCCCTCTCCCACAAATACCCTAAAACAGGCCATAACAACCACTTCACAAGTTCTTACCAGTTCATCACTGAGGATCACCATCCCCACGCCATATGATACTATAGAACCAATGTAACTGACACACTTATTAAATAATCCATTCAAAATGCAGTTATGAGAACCACTGGTGTAAATACATGAGGACTCCTGAAGATACATATCCACCAGATTTTTCACTACTAATTACAAAATTTGGTGTTTCCTTCATTCATTCGCACTTTTAGGAACCCTTCCTCAAGTTACATGAACTGAACTTTGTTTTATATCCTACTGGCACAAAAGTAGAATCCAGTAGGAGTATGAAGTTCATGATGCCCACAAACAGCAATCTTACTTCAGTTATAAAGTTACAACAGCCACTGAATACTGCCTCATTCAAAAGAATAAATGTTTCTTTCTATGGCAGCAAATTTAGGTTTCAAGTTCATACATCCCATATTGGAATCCATTCTCTGATCAGAAACACCCAAATCAAGAAACTTGTGTGGCCAGAGCTAAAATTTTCTTAAAAAGACTGAGACTCCAAGGAAAAAACTATTTCTTGACAAAATTTAATAATAAAAGAAAGAACTGGGGTTGGAATAATCATTATTTATGTGAGAATGGAATTCAAATTTTGGCAAAGGCAGAATTTTCTCTTAGTCACCACTGTGTCCAGACCAGCTCTCTACTTACCCCCATTTCTAATCAAATGGGTACCATGGCCACATTCCCTGGAGGTAAAGCGACCAGAGCATGAAGCTAACACTCACTCCCACTGCCTATACCTCCATCCCCATGTCATGGTGTTCAGGCAAAGAGATACTTCTAAGTTCTTCTGCCTTTAACTCTCAGATATACCTCCACAGGTAAGGACAGAGGGAGGACAACGGCTTACATTCTCCAGTCTCCATATATGTGGGTCACTTTAAGTGCTCGCTTTCTCAACTTAAAAAATAAAGCTGGATATAAAGTCACACCTGTGCTTCAGCATCGTGTTATCAAGGCATATGGGTGAAATAAACCACGGTGATAAATCTCTATGAATTACCACCCATCAGGATCATGCAGCAAGGCCTGAATTCAGGAGGAAACCAGTTCAAATTTTAAAAATGTACCAGTCTCTATCTTGTCAGTGGTACCACCACTGAATGCCATGCATAATCTGTTTGTGGTCAAAGTGTCACGCTGATGTGAGCAACACATATCAATGCAGTACACGACACACACACACAGTCTACATTGGCACATGACAACTGCTACACAGAAACAATAATCATTACTTTCATTACTTTGTAGCTGTCTATGGCCTTATGACTCCATGATGTCGTGTGTAGATTTGCCAGTGTTTTGCACAAATCTGCAGCTTATACATTCTGGGCAAAGTGACCAAAAGCAAACCAAATCCTCATATTTGTAGCACTGGACACTGAGACTAGACACAATCTTCTACTTCATATCCACAAATAGCAGCACAATTTCACCCAACACACTGCGATTGCTAATTTCTCTGATATAAAATGAAATGAACTCATTGTATAGTGTAACTCATCAAAAGTGGAAAATCAAGTATCATTAAATCTTAGTGTACAGTTATAATTTTCATTAAATATTCTCCTTCCATGTAATATATGCTGTATCCAGACTGGCAAACCTATCCAACAGGTCAGATGGTTCTTTTTATGAAGGTGAAGTGGCCAAAGTGGGGATCTCACCACTCATCTCTATGTGCTACCATGGTACGATATTCAGGCACACGAGCAACTTAAGTCAAGAGATATGAAGCCAACTTCAGGCCTCACTCCTCAAATTTTACTCAGACACTCTATGCCACACACTTCCTAATTCAGCATGTAATAACCATCCTACCACACTTATTTTTATGCTACATAACCTCAGAAATTGATAGTGCTTCACAAAATAAAACAAAGAAGTAAAAATAAACAATACTAGGTAAGCAGGCTGCACCTGACTTATAATGGAATGAAAACTAGGAGGGACTGAATCCACCAGTACACAAAGAAAGTAATATTATCCACATTCTTAAGCCTTCAAGTATGTTAGTGTATCACACTTTATAAGCATGATCTGTGTGCACTACAGATACTGCAAAATCTGTGTTCAAGTTGATACAATACATAAAACTAATTACACACTATCACATATAGTTCTGAAGTGAAAACAATTTTAGAAATAAAAAATATGCAATGTTTTATCTTACAAGCAGATTATTCAGTTTGTGAATTACGCATGTGTTTTCTTCTTGTTATATTTCTGAATATATATTTAATTTATTTAAGTTTATAAACTACACAGGTTTTTGTGGCCAGTCATGTGTTCCTACAACTCTGTTTATATCATATTTTGGATTCCTGTTTACAGTGCATTTTGAATCCTATAATCTGCTGTTAGTGAAGCAGAAGGGTAGATAAGACAAAACATACTTCTTCATACTCAACATTACATTGTCCTACAACTGTATTCACAGTTGCTAAACCATGATCCTGACTATAACATGAACATACCAGGCAAGCCAAGAGATGATATTGCATGGATCTGTGTTACTGCCAGGTAACAAACTTTTTTGACAGTTTTACACAGAATGTCCCAAACATGAGTTAACTGGTAAGTAAAATGTGCACTAAATACATTAGAAATTTCTTTACTTACTGAATTTATAAAGATTGTTCATAATGAGATCCTCCATGTTCAACACACAACTCATAATTCTGTGATAAAATTCTACAAATTGACTGGCAGGTTTCAATCTGACCATACCATTAATGAATGTTTTAGGTTAACTGACTTTTAGGCCATTCTCTATTTTATGGTGTGAAAACGAGGAAACTGTTTTCTGTTCATGCAGGATAGTTGCAATAATGATACAAGCTTGTTCCCTTGCCTTGTTTATCAAAGGCTGCAATACCATGTGTACAGAGGTATAAAAGATAATTTGAGATTATCTGCACCAAGGTTGTCCAATTTCAAATATCTGAGGAATGAACAAGTTGGGCAATGCTTATGTGTATCTCCTGACTAATTACGATCTGACCTGGATAATTTAAGGTATGGAATACTGATGTCTGTTTGGTTATTCTTCTTGCCACGAAGGATAAAGAAAATATATTTATTTCACTTAACAAACTATAAACAAATAGCTGTATAATACTTTTAAATTCATCATAGAGGCAACAGTTCTTTCAGCAGCATTACCAATTCCATTCCATTCTAGAAGAAAACTATCATCCTTTACAACACTGCAGAATCAGAAATTACAATAGAGCAAAGGGTGAAACACAACAAAATTTGTTCAATTCGTACATAAGGGACTGTAAGCTCCCAAATGCTAATCATTATTTTTTAATTTACAATAATAAACAATTTAAAAACTTGGTTTCCAATCCAGTCTGAAATTGTCTCAATCTGACCAACTGAACTGTAGAACCCTTCTTCAGTGGAGACAACACTAGACATGGTCAGCTGTGTAGAAACCACAGGCATGTTCCCACATATGAAACATGCAAAAATGATGCAGAGTTCTTCTACAGCAGTTGTGCATTACTCACATATCATTCTGGTGATTGTGAAAAATGAATGAAATATTGTTATATAAATATGTTTCGCAATACCTGCTAGATTATTGTTACTGTGCACAAAATGTTGCTCTTGTTGGACGTCCCACACATAACATGCGCCACTCTAGGTGCTACCCAACTGTTCCCACTTCTTCCTCCACTTCTTGGTTCAAATTCAAGTTTCTCCAGTCTTGACTCAGATCATCTAAATGATTGTCAAAGTCTATCAGCTGCTCATGCACCCGTCTCTGCAGCAGGGCAGCTGCAACACTCTTTGAATTGCTCTCTAGAGATACACTGCAAACACAATAGCACAATCATGGGATGTGCTGGTCTGTTCCAGCTCAAAATGTAGATCCAGTTCTTATGACTTTTTAAAAATGTAGCTACACTTCATTTTAAAGTTTGTAAAACTTAACTGGAAAAAAAAAAACAACTAAAACTTGTCTCTCCATCACAATAATGAATGTTCATGGTTTCTTTTCTTTTGGGTTGGCATTGACAAACCATTCTAGGGGCATGGGAATTTCCCATCCTTCGTAAATACTGGAACCATATAATATTATATCCTTCTATTTGCATGTTGGTACCTGTTGTTTAATTTCTTTCTTATATCTGCAATATACTTATGACAAAGTACTTTGTCCTTGCTCCCTCAGAAAACCATATAACTCCCAGTAGATGAAAAGATGATACCCTGGGTGACATAAGACGATCCCAACAAATATGGTGGTATGAAACAAAATACGTCAAATAAAGGTTAATGGACTAGCAGGCAGTGCAGTTATGAAAAGTTCTAAAACAGTAGGACACCCTCTCTTCAAAGGTTATATGTATTTACAATGAAGCTTAACTGGAAGCATGGAGATGGCGGTCCCATCACCAAGATGTACACTGACCATGTACACTAGAAATTTCATGACATGGACAAGCCGCAACAGGTTTTTTAAATTTTAATTCTGTAGTTCATAAGGTTTGTCGACATGACATTCTAAGAAGTGACAGCACTTCATATGTTCATAACTTAAATAACTTGGTCATATCCAGACCACAACATACAGTCATGTGAGTGACAAGGGTGGTTGCAAATCACAACTCTCTTGCAGGAAAAAACAAGGCTTCTGCCCCTGATGGATAGATCCAAAAACTGCTATAGCAAAGGGTGTCCAAGAAGAGCAAAATACTTCTAGAATGACAGCAGCTATAAAACATAGTTGTGAAAGTGCAGCATTGACAGTCAGCATGAAGCTGCAGACTGTGCTGTGTTGACAGCAGTGCCATGAGCATTACATGCTATGACACTGAGGGGCCTAGTGACCATTGTGTTCCACAATATTCAGGATAACTACTGCAAATGCCACTACTTTTCCTTCTTCTGGCACAGAGTCACTGAGCTGTCATGATCTTCGGCACTGCTGTTGTGACCTTGATTATACAAGGTGGTATCAGAAAGTTTCCAGACTGTTAATGTCATAACTGCCTTGGTGAAACAAGATGACAGGGGAAGCCAAGGTCACACTTCTGCAAGCCCACTGCATTGGTCTGCCAGGTGACATCATGCTGTGAACACCCACTGTTTTTACACAATTGCTTCTTAGATTTCGTGTTTTGTTTTGTCTGCGACGGATAGCAAAATCAAGCAATGCATCTGCATCAAGTTTTGCGTGAAGCTCAGTAAATCCATTACTGAAACCCTTGAAATGCTTCATGAGGCTTCTGGAGAACATTCTTTAAGTCGGACAGCAGTTTTTGAATGACTTTCATGTTTCAAGGCCGGTCAAGTGTCAGTTTAAGATGACAAACATTCAGGGTGACCAAGCACCAGCAAAATGACAGAAAATGTTGAAAACATTCAAGAACTCATCAAAGAAGACCACTGTCGAGCAATCAACAAGCTTGCAGACACCACTGGGATCAGTTAGGAATTTCGCTAAGAGATCTTAACAGAAAATCTGAACGTTCGCCGCATCACACCTTCATCATGAAAATGTGCCTGCCCACATGTCCCTGAAAACCACAGAGGTTGTGACTAACAACAACATGGTTATCATTCCCCATCCTCCCTACTCACCAGACTTAGCCCCCTGTGATTTTGTTGTCTCCCAAATTGAAGATGAAGCTGAAGGGACTATGTTTTTGAACAGTATGTGACATCCAGGGGGAACTGCAAGCCGTACTTGACAGCATTAGGGAAAATTACTTCCTCAGTGCTTTTGAAGTGTTGGAAAAAACAATGGGATCACTGTATACATTCCTCAGGGGACTATTTCAGCCAAAATTGAGTGAGTTAAGGCAGCATTTCTTTTTTGACCTAGTCTGAGAACTTTCTGATACAACTCATATGTCTAGAGACAGACTGTTTATGGTAGAAGTCTGGACTGATCAACTTGACTCTGCTCTATGCCATTCCACTGGCACTGATTTCAGTTGTGGCTGTTACTGCTTTTTGTCACTGCACAGCACCACTGCAAAGGACTGCCCACGGATAACAAAGGTAGAAAGCGACATCCTTCCTGAAGAATGCTTAGTGCCAGTTCTTGGGTTCCAACTTGAGTTCAGGTGCATGTGTAATATTACTATTATGAAACTATGGTTAACTAGCATTCCTGTTCTTCCACACTACAACACTGTCAAAAGCACAGCTGAAATTTAATACTGCATAGTATGTATCAGTTCTCCGGCTGCCAGCACTAAGTGAGGATCACTTCACTTCACATTTTACTCACATCACCTGTACTGGGGCCAAACAAAACTATTATCTGCCCACAAATTCAAGGATTAGAGAGGAAACACACATAGTTGGAAGATGGATGACTGCTTCAAAATTGGATTATTAATCCCTGCAATGCAAGAAACTTAAAGGAGCAACAACCTGGTTAAAAATAGAGAATAGGCAATACTGTAGAGCATTTCTTCCACCACAACTTATCAACTGTGCAACATGGATAACATTCACATGTACACTTTTCTAAGAGCAAGTATGCTGGCACTCTTCTGCTCAGTTTCAGCCTCAAGGTTGAAACATACAATGATCTGTTAGTTGTGCAACTTTTGACAAGTCTGCCAGTACACATCACCTGTTTACTGGTAAGCATACAGGCTGAGAATACCGTGCATATATCCATATATAAAACCAAGTGATAAAATGTAACTGGTAGCTTGTGTCCATAGGTATGGGCTTAGACGAACGCACACCAAGAAAGGCATGAAGGCATGGAGTGAGAGTACTCTCACCAATGTATATTACATCCTAGTCATCAGATGGTTGGATTGGCAAAGCGTGAGAAGAGGGGGGAGGGAGACTGGCTGGTTCTTCTGCACAAAGAAATATGAATTAACCATAGATATCTGGGGAAAAGAAAAAATTTACCTGGATTTTTCCTTAGACTTCCACTTTCCATCCACAAACTGTGACACACACAAAGCCATATTTTCCATGCTCAATGTCAACCTCCTGTTGTCTATCTGTGGAGGAAAAAGAAAATAAGTTGCAATTATCAACTCAGGTTACACATCAGAATGATATCCTATTCTACAACAGGTGGCAGTACAGTTCCACTAAGGCACACATTTCATTCATTCAGCGAGAGACTAGCTCTATCAATTGGCCAAAGCTGAGTAGGCATTTTACCCGAGTTATCTTCATAGTGTGCATCCTGTTATATAGTTAGGTTAAACCATTACAACAAAATCATATACTCGATTCAATGTTTTATAATTAAAACTTTTATTTCTGCTACATGTTTCAGTCACATAGGACCATCATCAGGCAGTTAACATATGAATATATCTAGCCACTGAATAAGTTTCAGCTAAGATAGCTGACATTGGTGCGCTCACTGCTAGGCCTTCACTCTGGATTATAAAATTGGTCATTGAATTGCACGTAGTTGTGCCCAAGGATGGTATTTAGAAGTATTTATAATTCTTGCTTTTCAATTGAGGGCGTTTCATTCATTTTTATATACTTAATTATAACACATATTATGTAACTTGAGGCAAATTCTGTTACCATATAGTATCACATATTGCACTATGCACTAATATGGATCCACAATAATAATTCAATGACTAGACATATACCTATATTAACTGCCTGAGGATGGTCCTATGTGACCGAAACATGTAGCAGAAATACAAGTTTTAATTATAAAACATTAAATTGAGTATACAATTTTGATGTGGTGACGGTGTAACCTAATTATATATATTTTACCTGAGAATGAAAGCAGTCCAGTCCCCAACATGTTGTTTTAAATAAAAACTCAAAAACAATGGTGACTAATGTCCAAAAAATCGATAATTGTATTAATATACTGCTTCTAAATCTTTTTCCATTGAAGAGCTGAGTGAAAGGTTACATGTGTTTTGGATGGAACGAAGTCATAATATTCCAATCTGGAAGTGTGCCATAGCTCAAGCGGTTAGTCGTTGGCTTCCTACCGCGGCAGCCCGGGTTCAATAAAGTGGGATTTGTGGTGGACAAAGTGGCACTGGAGCGGGTTTTCTCCGAGTACTTCGGTTTCCCTTGCCAATCTTCATTCCACGAAATTCTCCATCATCATAATCACCACGGCAAGTACAATGGGCCAATCTGTGTCTGCTGTGCCAAGTGGAGCCAGTTGGACTCCACCCCCCACTAAGCGAAAAAGTACCCTCAAAATCAACAAACTTTGATAATTCTCCAATTTCAATATTCATTACCAGTAGTCACCAAATTAATGTGACAGGTGGTGTATCACCGCACACCCAAACACTACCACATGCTCTACCAGAATGCATACCAACACCCCCTCCCCCCGCTGCTGCTGCTGCTGCCATCATCCTAACACAGGCAGATGTGTGGACTATAATCAATAAAATTACATGCAGCCAGCACTAATACAAGTACGAAGCCCACTGTTACATCATCATGTGCCAGCATCTTATGTTGAATAGCAACGTGTGTAGAGCACTTCCTTTATAACGCTGGTCTGCCTCCTGATGATGGCCACTAATGGCAGCAAAAACATTGTCACACTTGATGAAATTCCACCCTTAATCTATACAATAAATAAAAGCACTAAAGGGATTTCTTCAAATAATGTTGTTTCATCGCCTGCACAATTTATATTTTAAATGACATGATGAGCATAAATGAAATGGGGAGGGTGTAGTCACAGCCTACTTTTAGGTATTATAGAGGTTTCACCCTCGGCAGTGTGCACAGATGAAATAAGTTAGGTTGAGATGTTTACAGTTTATTAGCATGGACAAGCCATTAACACGTTTCTTAACAACGGCATACACATTTAACTTTTGTTGCAGGTTTCAAGCACATATAGTAACAGCCTTCACCATGTTGGCATGTCTTACATGAAGTGATTACTGTGGAATGCATAAACTCTTTTGCTGCATGAATTTGTTACATGAGTTTATGTCCTCTTATTGCTGAATTGCAGTGTGTGTATCTGTAAAATGGATGATGCTCCAAATGTTACATACAAGAATGTGAAGTCACTTAAAAGGCAAGAAGGGCAAATTGTGGTCCACATATAAGCAAAGTACATGAATTTTACTTCAAGAACTGACCATTACTCTGAATTCCTTCCTGGCAGCTGTAAATAATGATCTTGAACTCCTATGGTTCAAAAGAATACGCTCTAAAACAGCTGGGCTTTGGGTATGAGAAGGAAGAAAATAATTTCATTATGATTGAAGATATGATACTGTACCTTGGTGTGTCATCTGTATCTTCTTCAAATCAAGAAACTGCAAAATGTTAAAAGCAATATCTATTATGAAGAAGAATCTTGGGCGAGTGAAGGGATAACTGTTAGTAAACGATGAAAGGCCACTACAATTAAAATACCACGACAAGCTTTTGCTTGAAATTACCTACTGCTCATGGGCAACATTTTATGTTGGTCCTTGCATAAAATGAACAGGGATTTGTTCTGAATGTGAAATTCGTATTTTTATGTATGAAGACCACCCAAGATGGTCAGGAAGAATTGGACAAAGTGCAATTTCCTCCAAATTTAGTTAATTTTGTTGAAAAATGCATCCTATCAGTCAGAAAAAAGAACTTATTATAGTGTCAGGGTGGAAAGATAAAATTACAGAGTGGCTCAGTATCCTTATTATCCCAGTTGAAGAAGATCTGCTAAAGATGGCCTTAATGGACACTGTCAATGGTGAGTGCTTGAAGTATGACACAACAGACTGAGCTAAGGCTATGAGAAATTCAATTCTTCATGTATCCCCCTTTCCTTTCCCTTGTAAAGAGAACTCAGCTGAGCATTCGTAACAAATAAAACATGGCCTTAGTGTGAACAATATATGGTGTGTATTCTGGCATGAATGGCAGTAGTGAAGACAGTGATGTATTGTCACATTGCTGCCATAAGAGCAATAGTATACTATGAAGAGGGAATGCTCTTTCCCAAAATTCATCTGAAGGGACTGAAGAAAACAATGAAAAACCTCAGTCAGGGTAGCCAGTTACCCACCTCAGATATGAATCTGGAGTCTATCAGGTAAAGGAAAAAGGTAAAGTTGTCCCCTGTGCTCAATTAATTAAGCACTACACCATGAAGGTGTATGGGGAGTGGGTGTATACAGATCCACATTTTCTTGACCTTGGCACTAGATGGAGGTGAGCGGTCAGCTTCACACCCTTGCCACTTTACCACACAGGGAAAGCCCACCAGTACCCAATGGATAGGAGGCTTAGGGTCTGCCAGGTATGAAATATGTTATCTGCTGTGCCACGACTGTAAAACTAAGGGATTTATTAGTTGGAAAGACCTACTAAGGTTCTCTAACTTTATGATTAAATAATGTGCAAAGAAATCACATTAAGTAACAAGTTACTGTACTTACAACAACAAGGCAAGCTGAACTGAAGTTCTCGGCTATTTTATCTGCTATTCGCTGGCCGCATTTCTCGTAACTGTCACAGAAACATTTTCAAATGCAAATATTTACACTTAGAAGTTCCAACAATTTGCATCAATGTTCTAGTAAACACAACTGATAACTCTGAAACTTAAGTTGTACTATAAAACTGCATTACATTGTACACACCTTAGATCCTTCATATTTTCATTTGCTAAGTAGTACCCTGCCAGTACAAGTCCTGACGTTGATGCCATATGGTCAATCTGAACAATAACAAGTATAATGAATATCAGACTCTCAGTATTTTATTCTAAGGTGTTAAACCTCACACTTCCAACATACAAATTAAATCACTTATCTTCACATATAACCACATTCACACTCAACCGCCTTTTCTCCACCTACATTACAGCCTTATTCTACCATTTAAGAATTCATAATTCATGATTTATTTTCATCCATAAACTGTTACACAAATATAATTGGACAAGTCAGTTTAAACCATCTAAAACACTACAACTCAACAACTGTTAAAAATGTACAATATGATACACAAGACTAAGAACGATACAACCATCTTACGACCATTGTCCCCCCAGTAATGCTAGCAACTGTGGATGACAAACCCCAACAATCCTATATAAAGCAACACATACACTTATACTATCTACTCGCATATACATCCGAACCAACCTGAGCCACCAAACTACCGTCCATCATTGTTACTAAAAAAAACTACTGCAGAGAATAAAAACAGTTCAGTAATAAATAACTTTCTAATTTATTTTTAAAAACTTCAAAATTTCATATTCTTTTTAATTCATGGGGCAAGTTGTTATGTATTTTAATTCCCATGTTAATTACACTTATTTTGCAATAAACAGTGTTGCAAGTTTGTACATACAAATCCTGTTTTCTTTTAGTGTTATATTTGTGAATGTAGGAATAATAAGTTGTGTAGATTTTGTTGTTTTCTTTTTAAAGCACAGAATCTCATATATATACATATAAAGAAATTACTGTTAAAACCTTAAATTCACCTAATAGACTTCTAGAGGACACCCTGTTTTTCACGCATTTAATGAGCCTTAGACCTATTTTCGTAATTTAAAGACTGTATTACTGACATTTACTCCCCCCAAATATAATACATTTCAGTATAGATACGTAAAATTAAACATTTCTTGGTACTGGGTCTCGTATGGATTTAATCAAATACAGAGCTTTGTTTAATTTATGGCAAAGATATTGTATATGAGTGGTCAAGCTTCAGTTATCTGTGATATAAATACCTAAAAATTTTAAATTTGATGAGAAGTTATTTCTTTGTTTTTTAGATACAGAATGGGTCCATGAGTTAAACTAGATCCTCTTCCCTGAAATATTATTGCTTTAGTCTTTTCAGTACTTATTATAGGAGTGTTAGGAACCAGTTTTCTAACTGTTTCATGACTTTTACTGATTTTTCTTTTAACTTACTCATAAACGCAAAATGTTATGCAGCAAATACATACCTGCGTAAGAGCAATCTCTGCCATAGGAGTTACATGTAAACAAAGATGAAATAAGGGTACTGCATCGCAGACAAATAAACACCTTCCCTTTTTGTCATCTTTAGACTTCTGCTCTTCCGCTAGTAAAACACCATTTATTGCACAATGAGGATATTTCGCTGCATGAAGCACCATTTTGCTGTAAGCACGAACAGAAAATTTCACATCCGCCATGTTGCAAACGTCACTAACACGCGTAGACAAATGAGCGCAAATGAGGACGAGGCTCGCATCTCAATCTTATCGGTAGTGTAGTATGCATGACGTCACATGTACCTAATGCTGCCATCTACATTCCGTGCAGGATATTGCTCCAAAATGACTACAGCCAGTACTGAGTGCTCTGTTGGTAAGAAGCGTAACTTGCTTGAACACCAATGTTACTCGAATCGAAGTACAAGCCCCTTGAATTCACAGTTTACAAAGAAGCAACGAATAATTTTGCCATCATGATCTCTTGTATTCCACAGGTTATGATTCCATTTTTTTTTTGTTGGAATTAAGGTAACCTACATTGCACCATTGAATGCTGTCATGAACTGCTGTATCACAGTCACAACTCTCAACATATTTCAAGAGGTTGACTGCATGATAGCGCCTGAACTGACCGACCTGTTTCCTTCTGCAGTGCAGGGGCTGGTACATTTTGTTGTTTTGTTACCATAGGGCAAACCATTGGAGCGGGGCTCGCCTGTGGTCGCTGTTGTTCTGCGTTGCCTCGTAGTGCTGCCGCGGACACACCTGGGGTGACTGGGTTCAGTGAGAACACCCTCTCCATAGTAGTTTTCGGTGTTCTCTTCACCTTTCTTTTTTGCAGCTCTTCGCTGGCCTGTGGCAGGATGTGGCTTGTCTCCCTCTGCCAACCGGCAGTTGCAGCATGTTGGGGTGGAAGCAGCGTTTCCCTTCTCTGGGCATTCCTTATGTAGGTGGCAGTGTAAGTCTGTTGAAAGCCAACATTTCAGAGGAACATGACATCTCCATCTTCAGGGCTAATGAATAAGCCACGCTAGAAACCAGCATGAAACAGTTAGCAAGCAGAGGAGAGGATTCAGCTTCATGGAGTTAGCAAATTATGAGTATTATAGGACTTCTGTTTTTTCAGATGACCAAATATGAAAAGAAACCTGATATTTGGATAAATATTGTATAAATTATGATAAAATAAAACAGGCTCTTCATAAATATGTTCATTTTTACTCATACAATCAGACCTTGTACATGTCAGTATAATGTCCACTTCATAAACAACTTACTCCTTCAGTGACAAATAAAGTAGCCCCCCTGGAGCCCTATGTATACAGGCTCTAGGTCCCCATGCTTCCCACCATAATGCTTCCATTTCATCTTTGTCAAAGCCCTGTGAGTTTAATGTCAGTGATTCAAGTTTCTTCTGGCCTTTTTGTGCTACCCATAGTTGAGGGGACGAGTCCCCAAGAAAGTTGGCAATACTGGTGCAGCCAGACAGGTCAACAGTGCGTAATGCAGGCTGGTGCTGCAAAAGGCGGCGCAATGACACAGAACTCAGCTCAGCATTTCCACTCAATTGTAGTGTTTCAAGTGCACCACACTTCTGAAGTACTCTGTAACAGAACACAGGATTTAGGTGAGACTGTGTTGATGGTATCACAGCCCAGACTGTGAGTGGATGTGAAATACAATGTATAAGCAGGGAATATGGGACATTACATGGCAGTATGAAACAATAAGTGTTTCTGGTAATGATCATCTGATTCTTTGGCTCCTCAACCAAACTTTTAACTGCTGTATATAGGACACATAGTATTGAAGAGTATCATTATAAACCAATTGGAATTCATGTGGAAGAAAACAATCATGGCCTATTATAAGGTACAATCCAAGAATTTAACTAGGATACAGAGAAATCAAGAAAACTTCAGTCAAATATGAAGCAGGAGGCTAATTACAAAAGCACAACTGTATATAGTCGGGGGTGGGGGGAAGCTGCAGGTTATGACTGGCTGAACATGTGCTGCAAGTTTGACTGTATATTTGCAGTGGAGGAAGCTCCCCTGCAGGGAAGGTGGTGTCTCTTTTGATTTCATAGCAGTCACCTTGTTATGGAAGGCACCAGCTGCAAGATGTATCCCAGACAGATAATTTGGACTTGGAAGCAGGATCACACAAAAACTGACATTCTCAATTTTGGGGGAATTAGGTGACGGTCGAGCAGAAGCATCATCACTCTATCCCTGTCCCATGATAATCGAGACAGAACTCCTAGCCAGTTTGCACTTATGCTGGAATGCCAAAGGCAGGGCTCCCAAGAGAGCTTATAAAAATGAGGCCCAGATAGGTAGAATATGAAATTTACGGCACATGGGTATTCTTCAGATCTCAGATGCAGTGTCAGGAGAGAAAGTACATCCTGCTTATGGATGAAACACAAACAGTGGGTTTTGATGATGGCAAAGGAGGAACCATTCCCCCAAATTCACTGTGAAATTCAATTTATTACTATCTCTAGCCACTGTTTTCAAGCCTGCTCATATTACTTGAATCACTGAAGACAGTGATGTAACTGACATACAAAGAAGTCAATGGGGACATGGGTCAACTGCATTTATGACACAAATTAACCGTGAGGCACACCATTTTCTTGAGGGCTTAGATGAGGAGTGTATTTCTGATACTGACATGGAAATCATAAACCTGGAGAAAGCTGGATAGAAAGAGAGCTAATGAACTCCTTCAATCATTGGAGAGTTATGAACATTCTAAAGTGCAACAGTGTTGTTGAGTGTGCTTGAATTCCTGGCATCAAAAGCATTGCATGAGAGCTGGGACATATGCTCACATGGGAACCTACACATGCTCTTGTGAGTTGGTAACTTTTGAAATTCAGAGGGAAGGAAAGTTGTGTGTATAGGCAGTGACTTCTCCATTGTTTCTATTGATCAGCTGATAAGCCTTGGAGACAGAGAGGCCTGAGATACAGTTTTGTATCTCTTCATCAGAATGTTGTCAAGTTATTCTGTCCTTATCACTCCCCAGTGAGAGTTCAGTGATGTATGTCTTTAAACTTCAATGGGGTAGGATCTTAAAAGGTTAGCCTTCAGCAACTTTTGGAGTGTTTCTCACTGAGTACCTCAAGTAGTAGTACATTCTTGATGCTATTGATTTCTTCCTTTTTGCCGTTTATTTCGTTGATCATGCAGATGATAGCTGACATCTTGTGTCTACAATAAAATCACTAAGAAACAGAGTCACCCAGAGAATAAAATATACAACACAAGTATAGAAGACCACAATACAAATCAGGATAACAACAAAGGCAAGAACAACCAAAAAAATGCTTCATATTTATATATTTCAGAAAAGAGATCAAACATATTTTGAGGACATTAACAGACACCAACACAAAAGTAGTCTTCCAAGCATCCTACATTATACACAAACATATACATGAAAAACAACACAAGATTGAATGATATGAAAATAGCAGTATATACAGAATGAAATGCCTAGACTGCCCATTCTGTACACAAGACAAACAGGATGATCCTTTCAACAGATATACACAACACACCGGAATAAAGACACATCCGTCTATGCACAATATAATCTCAAGATGGGACACACATATGGTCACATGGACAGCACAATGGAAATAATCAGAATCACCAAGAAAGAAGCCTGGAAGAGTATCAATATTCTGCACCTACAACAATATAAAACATCAATAAAAAAGGTAAAGCTATCCCTGTAACAGGTTGTAAAGGCCCATAGGGTTGTGAGAAGTTAAGACTTCTACAGTTTCTATAAACAATCAGCTCACAGATGGTGCTAAGGTTGTCAGCCTTATGTGCTGGCCAGCCTTTACCCCCAGAAAGATTCCTGGTACTCATTTCTGTTAGATGCCGAGTCAACCCCAGGGCCATAGTGTTATTGAAAGGATTACGTAAATTGAAAAAATCCACCTCATCAAGACTCAAACTTGAGACCTTCTGGATTGTAGCATAGTGCTTCAACCAACTATGCTACTGTGTGCCCCTATATATATATGGGATAAGCCATCTACACAAACAAATAGTTTGTGTATATGGCTTATCCAATATATTACTAATATAAAATACAACTTGATACTAAGATGACAATATTTAAATTGTGGTAGAGTTTCATACAAGATTCAGGTTTGGTGCAGGACAAAATGAAAGAATGAAAATGACATGCTTCATTCAAAGTTAAATTCACTGAAATGAAAGCCCCAAAATACTGTTGCTCTACTTAGTTCTTCAATGTTGCATGTCAGAAATCTTGCCCCATGATGCAAGAAACCTGATAAAGCTTGAGTTTACAAAATATTGTGCTATTAACTAGGTTTTTGGGGTCAGAATGATCTTTGAGAGTGCCTTGTGCACTGGCATATAAACTAATTGATGCATCAGAATCATAGTGATTGGCAATGTTAGCATGAATTAACTGGTCAACAAAATCTGTCTCCCCTTTTACTACCTATGCTGAAAAATGACATGCCCCCAGAAATTTTTAAAAATACAAATTATGAAAACAGTTTATTGAAACTGGATCTGAAATCAAAGGGTATAAGCAGTACACTTTAATTCACTGTGCAAAATTGATAATATCATTAACTGAGATAACAGTGGGGGGAAGGTCTAATAGAAAGATTCTCATTCTCCTCTCGAGTCTTGAAATTTTCCCAAATTCTTGTCTTGAAATGAAAAAGTAATTTTCACGCGCCTATTTTAAACAGTTGAAAAAATCATTACTGGAATGCAGAAACTCAAAGAGCAGTTTGCCAAGTCAAGCCAGCATGAATTTACATGTCTAGAAATATTGCGTACCAAGATGTACAACTTGTTTGAAAGCAGATGATTTGACTCCAAAATTGTTCTGTGGAATAGAGTTAAGTTGGTTCCCACAGGAATAAAAAGCAATGACAATGCATTAATCGCCTATGTCAGTAACAGTTCATCAAACCTACAGGAAAAAAACACATCGAATCTAAAGAAAAAACAGATTCTCAATATTGGACTGATTGTGAAATGTGATTCTACGACCATCACTTTCACCACCATGCATGATCCACACACCTAAGCAAATGCCAGATGTCCACATCCCTAAGCCCACAGTTGGAGAGATTGAGTGTTGTTAGTTTGCTGAACCCTTCCTTCTCTGTAAACATGAGTATCACCTCTCGTGCCACAGACTGACCATCACATGCTGTGGTAGCACCAAGATTCAGGCTAACAATTTCAGTTGGACACAGCCGGCCCAGAAAACCCAACAGACCGCTTCCACCCAGTGCATTGTAGCTAACATCAAGTACACGAATGGAATCCACTGCAAATACAAGAACATGTCAAAATGTATGGTGTGTGTCCAAAATTGTGATATTTGTTCCTTCTGTGGTTTATTTAATGATGTATTAATTCTCTAGACTGGATAGCATCAATTAAGATATCACAGGATCATTATGAACAATAGATTTAAAGGCTGAGAGGAAGCAGTGAGAGACTATTTTAAGGTAGTATTTTGACATATGTCTGGAAGGAGAAACACCAAAAATTCTCGGTCATGATAACCAGTAATTTGATCTGCAGATCTGAATATGAAGCCAGAATTTACACCACACAAATTCTATTTACTCATTAACTTTACAGGGATTTTTACTTACAACACAACAATACATCTTCTGACTTGAAGCAGTTGGTAGTAAGATGGCAGTCTTGCAACTGAAGAACAGTGAGAGAGACAAGGTGAGGCAGCATGATGTTCATGTGTTTAACAGCACCATCACCCAGTGGATTGTGACTCAGGTCTAGTCTTGCCAGGGCCTTAGCAAACAACACAAAGGTTCAGTGTTACCATTCATGTAAGGCACACAAAATTTTCCTCAAATTTAAATGCAACGATACATGTTGGATGCCCTTGGAATTCAGTTGTCTGCTAATGAAACAGCCTGCTGCAATTCAACAGTTGACAGGAATGAGTAGTTTTCTTGCCATAACTCTGTGATTTACTGTGCTTTGGCAGCAACTTCTCTGTCACATGACAGAGACATACGAGCTGAAATGAAAATATCCATACTGTGATTTCTTGTTAAAAAAACAAGTAAAAAATGTTATGTCCTAAGATGCTCAGTTTTTGAGATACAGGTCACAGTAAAGTTGGTAACATCATAGTGGTGCTTTTCATGGTGATACTTTGAATGCTGATAAACTGTGTACAGCGAGCATCAGTTGTGACTGAATGATCATGGAATACACATAACAAATACTGTGACATGCTCTTAACCCTCAGTATACATAATAGTCAAGCTGGTACTGCTTTATGGGAATACATGTTACATTAACCTGGTTGATGTCATCCAAACGATAATGTGTTTTCATGACTGGAGAAGCATCTCTTAAGATAGGAAATGTAACACATATGGTACATGTGAATGCAGGTTGCAAAATGGTCACCAGCCAAGCTGCAACTGTAGAACAAGAGCTATGGAGGAGCTCATGAGATATCATATGTAATTGGCACTATTCAAGCCAAGGGTCCTCAAAATACTGCATGATGATCAATCTTATCCATATTGCTACCCCTCGAGTGAGCATCTGTTTTTAGACAACCATCCTTGTGGATGCAATTCTGTGAATGGCTCTGACATCAACACACTGTGGATAAGCTCTTTTTACATGACATTCTGTGGACAGATGGTTTTTCCGTGACTTGAGCTATTTTGTATTCAATTCAATTCAATTTTATTTCATCCATGAATCATTATACATGATATGGGACAAGTCAAAGATTAATATTTGTATTTGTATTTGTATTTGTATTTATATTTGTTCAAGAAATCCAAAAAAGGATATAGAACATGTCACAGAACTAAATATAAAACAGGATACATGCATAAATTACACGACTAGATAGTACAATGAATCAAACAATAACAAGTTTCAAAGATCCAAAAAATGGATATAAAACATGTCATAAATAATACAAAACATAAAATACTCAGTTATGCTTATCTGGATCCAACAGTATTCAACAATAATAAGTTACAAAGATCCAAGAATGGATATAAAACATATCATAAATAATATAAAACATAAAATACATGCATAGTTATGCTCGTCTAGATGATACAAGAATACAATAAATACTAAAATTTATCTGTTTAAATATTCTTCTACAGTATAAAATGTATGTGTATTCAAAAAATATCTTAATTCAACCTTAAACTTTTTAAAATTATGAGATGAGTTCTTGATCTCTATGGGCAGTTTATTAAACATTTTTATACCCGCGTAGTAAACTCCTTTTTGAAAACTAGTTAAGTTAGCTTGAGGTAGATAAAGATCTTGTCTATGTCTGGTATTTATAGCATGAGAGTCAATATTTGATGAAAAAAGATGTTTATTCTGCAATACAAAT
>NW_019744422.1:308372-354597 GCF_002891405.2 Cryptotermes secundus
TAATAATAATAATATAGTAATACAGAGATAATAATATGACAGTATAATTAGTCTTGAAAACAGTTTCTGTGGTCTTAAATCCTCCATATGTCCTATTGTACCTTTACTGGTGGTAATGCCTATGGAGATTTGATGGAATGAGGATTGGCAGGGGAAACCGAAGTACTCGGGGAAAACCTGCCCCAGCGCCACTTTGTCCATCACAAATCCCACATGACTAGATCGCAGTGGTGGGAAGCCAGCGACTAACCGCTTAAGCTGTGGCGCGGCGATTCAACATTTTGTGACATGTTTTATATCCAGCCTTACAAGGAGATAATTGGATGCATGAAGTGGAAATAAATGTAAATGTGAGACAGGCAATGGTCAGGGAGTCCATTTCCGAAGCACAGGTACTTATAAGACAGGTTGAACTACCTCTAACAATAAGACAATTGTAACAATAGGTGGGACAGAGAAGCTAAAGCTTCAGAATGAATTCTGAACTATGACAAGTGCCTCCAATTCATCAGCCACAGAAGCCATGGAAAGCAAAGGCATGATGAAACATCTGCTCTGGAGCGGGATAATCTCAAACCTGTGACTGATGGCAGCGAAATCAGTGCCTAAGCATCAGACCACCAACTCCATGTCAATATGACTGTAAAGTTGTTCAGAAAAACCAATCAAATTAATGGGTCAAAATCTTAATCTTACTAATAATTTAGTTTGCAGCCATGTTTCACATTTACCTGCAGTGCTGGTGCTGTGGTGTTGGAGAACACAGTGCTAAGATGGAGGATACCATCTGCTGAAATGTTGTTGCAGCTGAGATCCAGCTCCTGTAGGTTAGATAATGTTGGCAAACCTGCAACCAGCAACTGGTAACAGAAAAATCATCATATTCTGTAGACATATATATATATTTATAAGGTATTGTGTTTGAATCTGAACCCTCATTAAGGTTCCTGCACTGTTCCTCATTCCTTCCAGCTTTAAAATGCTCTTTTTTACATTCTTTCCAATTCATCAGTCACAATCACTCTGCATTTCAGCACTTTGAGATAATACCAACAATACACTGTTTGCCCCCCTAACATAAAAATTCATGATGCACAACACCATCAAGGGGGGGGGGGGGAGAACCATCAATCAACATGACCTCCACGTTCAATTTGACCTGCCACGTCTCTTTTGGTCTTGGTGAATTTCTTCCAACCCATTGTGAAGACTGTATTTTTGTTTCCACATCGTATTCATACACCCATGTTTCACCATCAGTGGTAATTCTTTCCAGAAAGTGTTCATCCTCACTAACCAGAGTAATCCAAAAGTTTGTGATAGATGGCAATATGACTGTCTCTCTGATCCTGTGTCAGAAGTCATGGGACAAACTTTGAAACTTCCCCATGCATTTCCCATTTTATCATGATGCTGCACTCTTATGCTATTTCCCGCACTGTCAAACGACAATTAAAAAGCATGATTTCAAAAACTTGCACAACATGAAGATCATCACATGATGCTGAGGGCCATCTAAAATGAGGCTCATCATGCATTGACTGCCGACTGTCCTTAAATTGCTTAAACCATTCATAAAAACCTGAACGGCTCATGCACCTATCGCCATAAATGTGTTTCGTCATTTCCTGAGTCTCCATAAACGTTTTCCTTAGTTTGAAGAAAAAATTTAATGTTCATAGGCTGATCATGAATATCAGCCATCTCGAATATCACAAGACACACTCTACGCACACGTGAAAAGTAGCTCTAGTGTAATGACTAATCTTAACAGGATGGCATGGCAAAAAGGATGATAATTAGGAAGCACACCACTACGCAGCACAACTTACCCAACATTGCTAAGACATCAAGTTGGTGCACTATTTCAAAAGTTCTTAAACTTTTTGAACAGACAACATATGTACTACATTCAAAATTAAATATCTTACCTCTTCTCGTACTGGTCTGCTAGGTCTTCCTTTCTCACAGACATCCCCACTTAATATGAATACCATGTGGTTGTATGTGAACCATATCCTACCAGTTTATTTATTTTCTCCTAGCAATTAATATATTTCCTTGCTTTTGACACATGTGCTCAAAATTCTGATCTTACTTTGGGCTACTTCTGGAAGAACATTATAGTAACTTGCAATTCAAACTTATATATTCTTCTTAGTACTTGTGTTCTAATACTGAGAATCGTGAACTTCCCATACTTCTGTGCACCACTGTTCCAGGGTCTTTTACAAAAACAGAGGCATATATAAGGTTCATCTTCCATTTCAATCCCTTTCCTTTTCACCCATTTATATTAAAATACTCTGCAGGTCCGTGCCTGCGGCAACACTTAGAACAGAGCATCTAAAACAGATGCCTCAAGTTCAAGAATTCCCGAATCTGACACTGCTTCTGTAGTATGTGACTATCAATATACATGAAGGACCTCTCCAGACCAGAGCATTTTCTGAATCATGGGTACTCAATATACATTATGCTGTATTATGGCATCAAATACCAACAATGCCAATGTAACATGAGTTAGTGCTGTTACACAATTTTAAGGTACCAGTACAGAAATAGCTACATGACACATAAAAATATGACATACGACAAAGAATACAGGGTAGTTTATTTTATGCATGGGCAAAGGAGTGTAATATAAATACAGTTTTGTGTGTGTGTGTGTGTGTGCTGATATCCACATTATGCACTCCTTGCAACAGTGCACAGATGTAAACAAACAACAATGAACCATTGTCACCTAGTGCCAATCACAGGGTGTGGCTGTCCAGCATACTAAACATTTGTCACATAATAAAGTCCAGAAATTTCTCATTATTCTGAGCCATTTCAGCAAAAATCCATAAAGCAAGATAGGCAGGCACTGATATATGAACACAACAGAACAGTAGTTCAAGGGTTGTCAGTGCACACTAACCAAGAAATTGCTGTATGATTTTGCTTCTTTTTCACTCATTAGCTATAAAATATATATACCCATCTACATGTAGCGTAAGAAAGAAGAAATAACAGAAGAATGGAGAAAACTGCATTATGAATTCACAGAGTGAATTATTAATCTAGCACTATGAGGAGTATAAAATTGGTGGACCAAAAAAACACGTTTCTTGAAATACCCACACAGGAAGATGAAGGGCAATATCAAAATGGATATGACAGAGAACAGGTGGACAGGTGTTAACTAAATTTAGCTGGTTCAAGATGGTGCCCAATGGTGGGCTTCTGTTAAGATAGCAATAAACCTTCAGGTTCTTTTACCCTCTTCAGCCCAGTAATCAACAATATAAAACAGTAAGGAAAATCAACAAGCATACGATGGCAGATTTTGTCACAAAATTAAGTAATGAATCGTGGGACAATGTATTTGACAGCAATAATATTGATTCTAAATTTAATTGCTTTCTGAACACATACTTGAGGATCTTTTATTCAAGCTTTCCCTTAAAAATAGTCAAAAATGAAAATAAAAACAAATCCACCTGGATAACAATTGGAATAAAAACTTCATGTAAACACAAAAGACAACTATATTTGGCCAGTAGGGACAGTAATGATCCAAGACTAAAAAGTCACTACAAAATGTACTGTAAAATTTTGTCAAAAGTCATTAAAGAAGCCAAACAGAATAACTATAACAGCCAAATTCTAAAATCAAACAATAAAATTAAAACCACCTGGGATATTGTGAAAGTTGAATCAGGAAAGAAATCTGTTAATGAAGACGTACAAAGTTTGAATATTGAAGGGAAGTCCACTAACAATCCACAAGCTATCGCAAGTGCATTTAATGAATATTTCCTTTCATTAGCTGAGAAAACATATACCAATAATAATAATAATAATAATAATAATAATAATAATAATAATAATAATAATCCAATATACTATCTGTCTCGTGCCTTTAACAATTCATTTCCAAATATCAATCTCAAATTCTCAACAAGGAAGGAAATTGAAAACATTATTAAATCCCTTAAGCCCAAAAATTCACATGGATATGATGAAATCTCTACCAAATTACTTAAAGCAAGCTCTGTTTACATCAGTTCACCCTTGAATCATCTATGTAATAAATCTTTATCATCAGGTACTTTTCCTCAACGCTTAAAATACGCTGTAATGAAACCACTTTTTAAAAAAGGAGAGAGAAAATGCATCTCTAATTACAGACCAATATCCATATTGACTTCATTCTCAAAAGTCTTTGAAAAAGTTATGTATAATAGACTACTTGAACACTTAAATTCTAACAACATATTAGTCAAAGAGCAATTTGGATTTAGGAAAGACCTAACAACAGAAAAAGCAACCTATGAACTAACTAACGATATTTTAAGTGCTCTCAATGACAGATTAATTGTGGGAGGGATTTTCTGTGATCTAGCAAAAGCTTTCGATTGTGTTAATCATGATATCTTACTATCGAAATTAAATTTCTATGGAATAACTGGCAAAGCTAATGAATGGATCAAATCATACCTCAAAAACAGGTATCAAAGAGTTGAAATAAATAATAAAAACTCCAGTCATAATGCATTTTCAAACTGGGGAATTATAAAGCACGGTGTTCCACAAGGATCAATTTTAGGTCCCTTACTTTTTCTTCTCTACATAAATGATCTATCTAAAACCATCAACAATAAATCTAAACCAATTCTATATGCAGATGACACTAGTATAATATTTAAGAACTCTAAATTTGAAAACTTTAAAAATGACATAAATATTGTATTTGAAGCCTTAAACAGATGGTTCGAAGCCAATTTACTCTCATTAAATTTTGATAAAACCCATTACATATCATTCACAACTAAAAACAACCACCAAATTGATCTGGACATCAGTTATGCCAACAAATTAATCTGTAAAGTACTTGATACAAAATTCCTTGGAATACATGTAGACAGTACACTGTCTTGGAAAATACATATTGAACAAATTATACCTAAATTAAATGCAGCTTGCTATGCGATGAGATCAATTAAGCCTTTTATGTCACAGGAAACATTGAAGATGGTTTACCATGCCTACTTTCATTCTATTATGAACTATGGATTAATATTTTGGGGGAACTCTTCACATAGTGTAATAATTTTTAAAATACAAAAGAATATAATTAGAATCATTACAGGATGTAGAAGTAGAGATTCATGTAGAGAATTATTTAAGAAATTAAAAATTCTACCTCTTCAATCGCAATACATATTATCGCTTCTCTTATTTGTTGTTTACAACAAAGATAAATTCAAATTAAATTCTGATGTCTATAACATGAATACTAGACAAAAATATAACTTCCACCTACCCTCATCAACTTTATCAGTATATCAAAAAGGAGTCTACTTTACTGGCATAAAAGTGTTCAACAATCTGCCACAAAGTATTAAAAACTTGGGCAATGATACTAAAAAGTTTAAATCAGAGTTAAAGAATTATCTACATGCTCATTCCTTCTACTCTTTAGATGAATACTTCAATGTAAATAGAGAATGATGTAAAATTAAGTTATATTAATTTTTAAGCTAAAATTGCCTGTACTTATGTATGTAACCTTTTGACTTGTTCTGTATCCAAAGGTACTAACCTGCTTAGGATTTATAGAATGTAAATAAATTCAATTCAATTCAATTCAATAGTTCTACAATGCATCATCTGCTTTTAACAAGCTATAACTCTGCATTCTACCCACATAGTGTATTTCTGTCTTCTGTATGATTCTCAAAATAAATGGAGATTGTTTCCGTAAACAGCATTAACTACTTGATCTTTGTAGGGGAGATGTGATGTGTTTCCTGTGAGGTTCAAACTGAATTTATATACATTATTTAGAAGAAATTCAGTATTTAATAGGTTAACTGCAAGAGGGAATTTCTTGACTAGTTGAATAAATGTCATGATCATGCAAATAAGAGATGTGTGCCAATGTCACAGCTCTCTCTCTGACTGTATTATATATGTGCTCCTACCTTGACTCCATAATCACCAAAGCAGTTACCTCCAAGAAGAAGCTGCTGCAGTGTATGCTGTCGATTAAGTGCTCGAAACAGTGGTGCCATCTGTGATGCAGGCAATGCCAAGTTTGATAACTGCAAGATCTGAGTGGCCTGACTGACTTCCAGACAGGCAATGATGTGTGTGTCTGGTGCTAAAATATACAGAATTATCGCATCAAACACCAGAGGCCTATAATTTTATGTCAGCATATGGAAAAGGCATGCAGAAAACATTTAAAAATAACCAAACTGCTTCTAGATCTTCTCAAACCTGAGAACTTTGGCACAGAAATTGAGTGTCTTAACCCTAGCCCTCTGGATTGACACATCAAAATATTTATTTTGTATAAAAAGAGGAATTAAATAATTTAAACTGAATTATTTTTATAGGAGATTTAATGACAACTATTAAAATCTACCTTATTTTTAAACAAACAGTATTTCACTACCCTGATATCTGCATTAAGAGCAATAAATTAACAGTTCTTATTAAACATTCTGGGACACATGCAGCAAGCAGTGGGAGACAATAAAGGCATCAGAAATACATATATGGTATTGATGGGAGAATAACATTAAAATGGATCTTAGAGAAACAGGGACTCAGGGTGTGAACTGAATTCAGAAGACTCAGGATGGGATCCAGTGTGACAGGCTCTTGTGAACATAGTGATGAATTTTTTGGTTCCAAAAAAGGTGGAGAATTACTGACTAGCTGGGTGACTATTGGCATCTCAAAGACTCTGCTATATGTAGTTCTGTGTAGTCAGTAAGTTATTCAGCTATCAAAAGTTTAACTTAAACTGCACCTATATTTTGGGGAAAATATAAATTATTTATTTTAACATATACAGTAAACTCTCGATTATCCGCGCGCTGTTTAACCGCTTTGCGGCTCAACNATCTTTGGTTTCTGATTTTAATCTTTATATCTTTAATTTTAAATTAAATTTTATTATCTAAGGATTTTTTTTTTAATTTTGACACAGACTTAATATATCAATTTATGCATTTAAATAATTTCAAGACACAATAAGGAGCCTTATTTGAAGAATTAGATGATAAGTAATTGCAATTAAGCAGCTGAAACTGGAGCATTGTACACCTGATGATGACCAGGTGTAAGGGTCAAGATATGATGTGTCTGTAAAAACAAAAATAAAAGCAAATGTTGATACAGTAGTGTCTTCTTTGTTTTTTAAATACAGAATATTGTTGTGTAGATGGCATTCCTTATGTAATTTTGTACATCTTATTTATGAAACACAACAGGATGCACACTATTAAGATTAATCTTTCTTCTCTATGCAAATAGATCAATGCAGCAACCATACCTGAGCACAAGGCTTGGCAGGACTCCATGTAGCGATCTGTCAATGGTGGGATGTTCCATGATATTACAGTACACATGACTTCCTCACTGCCCACAAGTAAGACTGGATCATCTTCTGACAGAAGTGCCCCATCTTTTGTGGAAAGACTCAGAGAAGGCTGCAGGCCTTCAACACTGCAAGAACAGGATCAATCACTCAGGATGAATATTTTAAAAGGGCAAAGAAGGCTCTCCCACTCAAATGTCAACAGTCTTGATTAGTACAGCCCAAGCAGATTCTAAAGGGTTCTGATGATGTGAATAACGCTTCAAATTACTGTTTTTTTTTTTGTGTTCACTTCCCTGTATTCTAAACACACTAGAGAACACATTTTGAAACAGGATCTGTTTCTGTCCTCAAGTGGTTGGGGGGAGACACCTACACTACTGGGTCTCTTAGAAAGAGCTAACCTCCAGGCTGGGCTCTTTCCAATACATCCAACAGAATAGGTGTCTCCCCCCTCCCTTTCACCTGAGAATGGAAATAGATCCAGTTTCAAAACCTTGTGTTCAGCAGCACTAATCAGTGATAGGGGATCGTGTAAAACATGGGGAAACATAACACAGAGGGAGGTTCAAAATAATGGTTATGCTGAGAAGTAAAATCACATTTTTCTCACACTGTTCATTGTGCAGCCATAATTTTCTGAACAAAGCAATATTCACACATTTTATGCACCATAACTTTCTGAACAAATTCTGGGTGAAAAGGTGCATAAATTATGCAAGTAAATACTTCAGTTGGAATCTGTACTACTAAATCAAAGAAATGGGTCACTAAATAGTATTATTACAGTTACATTCATATAGGTCACCTGGTATTGTTAGGATGGTGAAATCCAGGATGCTCAGACAAAGAATGTTTCACAATACTGGTGGGGTAACTTCTTCAGAAACATTTGCTTGGAATTCTGAGGAGAAGGATGCATACTAATGTACTGTAAAATGGATGTACACTGTAATGTTAGGCAACTGACCGTTAAACACCTTGCAACTGAATATACTCAAGGCAACAGTGGGAGTGTGGCATTTTCTATGGAGTCCGTGCTGTGACCGTTGCTATGCAATCTCTCAGTAAACACATTCCAGCAATACAGGCTGTTTTCTTCATGGTCAATGCGGAAGCTATATAACAACAGTTGCATACAGAACAGATTTGGAGAGTACTGGGGAGTATTTGAGACTACTTGACTGTGTTTAAGTAACATTAATGGGAAGTTTGTAGAAGAGCTGTGAAGATTTAAGGGCTGACTGAAGACCTCAATTATGTGCAATATTTGGAGTGATTTGAAGCGCCAATTTCTGTGTTGAGATACATTACCCGGAGAGGACTAGCGTGTGCGTCTAATAGTGAATTACAAGGTGTATGTAAATCAGTGATAGCGCTGTATCTGAGTGTAATTAAGACGGTGTGTGTAACCAAGCTGCTAATAAATCTAATCACCTGAACTAGAACCTGTCATTTCGTCACACGTGAGAGTAACTTAAGTACATAAGTATGAAGATGCTTGGAACTGGTTCAGAATTGTATCCAGTGGCAGACTTTGGTACTAGTGGTATTAAAATACTGTTATGCCATCAGTGTTTGTTATTAATATAGTTCATACTTGGCTCACAACAAAAGTGAAGAAGGAAAAGTAGGTGCCATAAGATCTCAGAACTTCTTGTTATGTTAACACTTTGCGGACCGGCAATTTAAGTATTTAAATCACCCTGGGGACCGGCATTTTTTAACCCACTACCCTAACTTGTGCACTGTTCACTTTAAAAATTAATATAAAATATCCTAATTAATTTTATGAACTAAAATTTTTGGAGAACACTTACCAATGCTTCTAGAAGTGCTTGAGAGTGTGATATTTCTGGAAACATTCCCCTTCTACCTGCACTTTCGTCGGAGCTACTTTCACTTTTATTGTCTGTGGCCACAATTGTTTGTTGTCCTCTGCCACTGCCACTGTCAAATCACTATCACTACACGTCTCAGAAGGAATGTCAAATAGCTCACGTCAGATATTGCTTGGTTTTCAACCACTTCTGTCCTTGACTCATTGTGCAACTGACTTCCTACCTGGTACATAAGAGCTTGAAGGGTCAAAGATAATTTTCCTTTGGAGGGGGTACCCAAACAGCAAGATCAAGTTACTGCCTACTAAGCAAACATTCCAGAATAATATTACGCAGTAGTCATTTTATTTGGGTGGCGCCAGAGAAAGGTATAGTGTGTTACAATCTTACGTGTCCTAAAGTCATAAAAATATGCCACCGGTCCACCACGTTTAAAAGCGCTGGGCATAAAAATATGCCACCAGTCCGCAAAGTGTTAAACTATCCTAAGAACCCACCTGTAGTATCTTCTAGCAGCCTCCCGTGCCAGCCAGCCAATGGTCTGTTGTTCTGGCACTGTTACTGGCACAAGCAACAATCTGTTCTCAACACGCACTCGCACCAACTGTGATGCAGCCAGCTCACTTGGTTTGCTGGTTCCAGGAACTACTGATTCAAGAGACTTGATAGACTGAGAAGTTGCTATTGTGGTCAGCCCCATGTCTGGTAAAACTGACTGCTGCAGAACTTTTAGCCCTCCCAGAGATCTGCACTTATGGAGACCTGTGATGACATTTGGATGTGACCTGCAAAGGGTGGTGCAGCGACAGTATGATATGGTTGTATTTATTATTTATTGACTGAATAATTAACTACATATCTCATTCACTATGTAAGTGATTAAGTAATTACTTAACAGTCTGACTATATAACTGAGAGATCAAATGATTAATATACTTAATAATTACCTACTTCACAGACTTACAGACTACCCAACTAATTGACCACTTGACTCTCATTCACTTCCAGTGCCACAGGCCACCACAGAGATGCCACAAGACACTATCAAACAGACATTGCAAAAACAATTAAGAGCCCATCATACAAAAAACACAACATTTGGCATTACATTGATAAGACTGCATAACTACCTCCATCCACTAATTTTAAATGTTTTCAGGATTTAAAATTATATTTTAAATTAAATGGCTAAATATTTTGAAACATTTTAAGTAAATTATGTAAATTTCCTTCAGTAATGGTTGTCCCTTAAGATGGCCAATTGAGGCCAATGGACGTTGGGCTGTACAAGGTACTATTGGAAAGTTCCCGCACTGGATCCAGAAAGAAATTCTGGCTCAACTTATAAAATTTTGGCTGTCATCTCCTCCAAAATAGTCTCCTTGGGAATGAATACAGCAATTCCATCATTTTTCCCACGCTACAGAAACACCATGGAAGTCATTTTCCTTAATGCTGTCAAGTACCACTTAAAATTACTTTGGATGTCAGACACTGTTTCATAAACATCGTTCCTTCGGTTTCATTTTCAATTTGGGAAATAAAGTGAAATCACAGGGGGTAAGTCCAATGAGTAGGGAGGACGGGGAATGATAACCATGTTGTTGTTAGTCACGAACTCTGTGGTTTTCAGGGATGTGTGGGCAGGCATGTTGTCGTGATAAAAACGCAATGTGGCACATGTTCAAATTTTTTGTTAAGATCTCCTGGCAAACTCCAGTACAAATCCCAGCAATGCCCGCAAGTTGATCGATTGTTCGGCGACAGTCATCGTGGATGACTTTTCGAATTTTTCAACATTTTCTCTCGTGCTGCTGCTTGGCTGTCCCAAATGTTCATCTTTAACTGACATTCAACCGTCCTTGAAATGTGAATGCCAATCAAAAAAATTCTGTCCAGCTTAAAGAATGTTCTCCAAAAGCCCCACAAAGCATTTCAAGGGTTCTGGTAGCGGATTTACCAAGCGTCACACAAAACTTGATGCAGACACTTTGCTAAATTTTGCCATCCATCACAGACAAAACAAAACATGTGGTCAAAAGAGCACTTGTATAAAAACAATGTGTGTTCACATTGCAGTGTCACATGGCAGACATGCTTCCAAAAAGAAGTTTATTCCCACAGAATTAAGATGTGATAAGAAAACAATCCACATAAATACAGCAGCTGAGTCTTTTAACATATTCTTCATAGACTCAGTAGATCAGATAATTAGTCAGCTTCCTAACAATGAAGGTGCACATCCCACAATTAGATGTAGCCTTTTTGGCAGCCATCCAGATATAGTTAATGTTCCCATTACTTCAGCGGAAGTCTTAAGCACAATTTTTTCATTAAAGAATACGACCTCTAGTGGATACGATGGGTTGTCTAATAAAATTATCAAGTTATGTGGGCGCAGATAGTTAAGCCCCTTACTCACATCTACAATCTTTCCTTAACAACAGGTATATACCCAGATCGACTAAAATATGCTAACATTATACCATGCTTTAAAAAAGGTGATACATCTGAAATATCTAATTATAGGCCTATTTCTTTATTGACAGGTTTTTCTAAATTATTTGAAATATTAGTCTTTAATAGGCTAAAACTACATTTGACAAACAATAATATTATTGTGGATGGGCAATTTGGATTCAGAAATGGTATATCTACACAAAATGCTATCTTCAAACTAACAGAAGCTATTTATAAGGCATGGAATAACAAAGAACTAGTGGTAGGTGTATTTTGTGACCTTACAAGGGCTTTTGATTGTGTCAAGCACAACCTACTAATCCAAAAGTTAGAACATTATGGTATTAAAGGATGTATTTTGAAATGGCTCAAATCATATTTACATAATAGGAAACAGAGAACTGTATTACACACTCATGACTCAACCACCTTTCTTTCTAGATGGGTAACCTGCAGACATGGTGTTCCCCAGGGTTCTGTCTTGGGACCATTACTATTTAATGTTTACATTAACGACCTGCCAAGTACACTAGATGGTTTGGCTCATACCATTCTTTACGCGGATGATACCTCCATTATTGTTTCCTCAAAAGACATCACAACATTGAATCATAAAATAAATAAAATAATGAATCATATCTATGAATGGTTTCAAAATAATCAATTAGTCCTTAATCTAAAGAAGACGCATGTAATTAAATTTACTACGCCTATGACCATGGACTATCCATTACATGTGGAATATAACGATCAAGTTCTTAATATTGATGAAAGTGTTAATTTCTTGGGTGTGTGCCTTGACAGTCATCTCAAGTGGAAACAATATTCAGATAATTTTATAAAAAAAATTAAGTACTGCAATTTTCATGCTTAGAAAATTGCAGCCTACGGTGAGTGGATAAGTTTTACGTATGGTTTACTGTTCTCATGTACAGGCTCAACTTAATTACGGTATCATTTTTTGGGGCTCTTCTTCATTAATGAAAAGTATATTTACTGTACAAAAAAGAGCATTAAGAGTCTTGTTAAGATTAGGGCCAAGGAGTTCATGTAGGGAAGGCTTTAAGACAATGGGCATACTTACTGTCCCCTGTTTATATATATATTCCATAGTCTTGTTTGTACTCAAAAATCCTGATATGTATCAGGTGAATAATGGCATACACAAATTAAGTACTAGGTGGCATAATAAACTACATGTTTCCTTTGTGAGATTATCTTCCATTCAAAAGAGTGTGCATTTTTCATCCATTAGAATATTTAATAACTTGCCATACAATATATATTCCTTGAAAGACAATATTAATACTTTTAAACAAAGGCTAAAAGATTATCTTATTTTAAATGCATTTTATTCGGTAGATGAATACATGGCATACAGGCAAGCATAATACATTATTATTGTCTTTCCAAGATTATGTATTATCTAGATTTGTTATATGACTGCTTTTTATTTTATTATTGTGTTTTTATTTTATAATTCTTGAATATTTTAATTGTTGAGACTAGATTGCATTTTGCAATGTCATTTTGCTGACGAATTCAATATCCAGTCCGGTTCCCGGACAATGGATCTGTGAAATTATGTATCTATGTATGTATGTATGTAACCCTTGCTGTCACATTTTTAAGTCACTGTATCCTGATGTTACAAGATCAGTTAATACAAATACCTTGAACCCACTGGCTTAAAGGGCCAGTCTGATTTGCCAGTCTTGGTAGCCATTATGTAGCCATAATTTTAGATGGTAGCAAATGCTCTATACTGTATCCAAAGAAGGAAAACAAGGAATGTGTAATTTCATCAGGATATCTGGTGCTGATAAAAGTATTTGCTAACTTAGTTTGTTTTTAGGTGCAAAGCAATCCAGCTACAGCTGTGCAAACAATGGACACACTACTGAAATTAACACCAGAGTTTCAGTTGTTTATGTTCTAAACATATACAAAAAATCAGTTTGTCATGATCTACAGTATCGTTGACAGTGATCAATATAATTCTGTACTTCTGCCATTTTCCCTGAATGTCAGTTATTTTGCAATGAAAAAGAACTGCTAGAAAGCCATTGCACATACTTTCTCATACATGATTGACCCTAAGTAAACTTGTCTACACGCAACAGAATGTTCCTATTCAGTAGTTGCAATTACTGGTCCTAAAGCAGCAGCTCACTTTCAGAGAAATCAGAGGTCATTCATAATGTTTTATTGATTCTGTAGAGAACAGGCAAGGATTTTACAGCTTGAAACATCGAGGACTTTTTGATTTCCTAATAACAGACTATTTTATCTTTTCTTTAGAATTAGAACACACAAATAAGTAATTTGATTTTTAGATAGCATCCCATCAGCATATTTCTCTCCTTTAAATTTAATTTTTTTGTTTGGAGTTAACCTGAACTAATATCAGTTTAATCAGCATTAAAAATGTTACTGCCACTGCACCTTCACGCACTTAGGGAAAAACTTTATTAAGCCATTGTGCTATGTTCTCACAGTTCACAGACCTTGCTTAACCACTCATTTTCCCATAAGAAATGTTGTGACAGAACTCAAATCTGTCAATCCAACCAGTGGTGCACATGAAGTCTTTACATTTTAAGAGTTTGGCAAGTTCTTCAGCCTTGGCCATGAGAAGAGGACCACCCACCAATACATTTTCACCCCTTTCTTGTTTAAACCATTTTAATGGCACTTTGTCTATGTCATTCCATTCTGTTGTCTACAACATTTTAATTCTTTACCTATTTCTTAAGTGCTAACAATATTATTCCTATTTTTCCACATGGTTTGAACTGTGGAATTAGCTAAACCAAAGTCCCAGCACACATTAGCTTCTTTCTCTCCACACTCATTTCCTTTATCACAGTAACTTCATCCTCCACACTTAATATTCTTCTTTTCTTTGCAACATCAGTCATTCTGCCTGGTTGCTAGTGAAGCTATTTTTCCCATACATTTTCTGAGGGTACTGAGAAGTCAGAACACTCAGGGTTACTCAGTATTTTTTAAAAAGGGTTGTCAACATAGATGGTGGGAGAAAGTCCTGTTAAATTTTTCACTGTCCATACAAAGTAGTGCAGTGAGAACGGGGTGCCAGATGTAGTTACAGACAAAGGCTATTCCATGTATGTCTTTCTAAGTGAGGCAGACAAACATGTGTTTTATGGAGATTTAATTACTGCCACTCAATATTAGATGCTATAGCCAAAGTATTGTTAACAACTGAGGTCACTGTAACCAGATTTGAACATATTTCAAACAGCAACCCAGTCTGGTAAGTATGTTTGCACAATATTTTTCTAATTCATATCATGTAGTTGGAGAACATTACAGTATACTGTAACTTACTTGCCAATATACTGATCAACTGGAATTTACCAGTAACCCAGCCCTTCTCTAATGTCCCAGTATCTTGCCAACATAAATTATATTATATTCCACAATGGGTTCATTTTCTCATCTGCTCATGAATGTAACTTAATTTCGGTTATAAGTGTTTCAGCAGCTTTTCTTTTGTCTTTCTACATTTGGCTGCAGATCCTGCTGTGTAATTTACATTTCATAATAACATGTTATTGAAATTCTGGTTTTATTATAATGTATTTTGAATATTCTAGTCTTTTGTCTTTCAATATTCATATTAAGTAACCAACTTCGTTAATTGTAGTATAGTGAAATAAGTGATCTTACAAGTGATTTTTCTGTATATAGTGTACAATTTTTGCTGCTAATTATTTGTATTTTGTAAGATTTGAGGTTTATTTGTATTTTGTGCCACATTATTGATTTAATGTGTTTGGAAATTCATATTATGCAACAGAGTCCTCTTCTGATATTGTGGTTTGTGAAATTAGTGTTGTAATATGTGAACTCTTGTGTCTCTTTGGTATATATTTGTCACTTCTTTTACTAATTAATTCTATTTTGTTAAATAAACAACAGTATTGACTAAATGGAGTAAAACACTAATTTTATATTTCTGTTTTCCAGAGCCCCCACTTAAGGTACAAAAACCTTATTACTCAGATAAAAGTTAATCAGAGGTTTCAGTATAAACTGAAATGATAGGCCAAATTTAAAACAGAAATTCGCATTCCAAGGGTCATTCAGCAACAAAAAATTATTAAGCCAATGGGTTAATGCTTGTCTTGGTATATTAAGTGTAGGAGAAGATTGGGCAACAAAGGATTCATATGACATGTAAACCATATCCTAGAATGTATAATCTCTGGATTTCCTGACTACGACATACAAAGTTAGTCACCAATACCAGTTTATTTGGTGCATTCACAAATTATGAAAACCAAAACGGAGGCATGTAGGTTGAATAAAACACAGGAATCTCACCTATTACTAATTTTGAATTATGTTATGAAGATACTGACTGCTGTGTGTTATAGACTGAATTTTATTACATTTATTTAAATTGTAAGAACGTGAAACATTTCAGTATAATGGGACTGGCAGACTACAATAAACACTGTGACTCAAGAATTTCCCAAATACCTGTTTTCCATTGGTGTTAGAACTTCCTCTATCTGCAAATCCTCAGCTGTCTCTGCAGCCCTGCATCTCCTACCTAAGCCAGTCATAAGTTCCAACCTGCACAGTCATTCATAACTTGAAGAGAACAAACAACAGACTAATGCAGGTCTGTGCTGTAACATGGGCTTTGAGCCAGATGGAACACAACGCCAAACCTCCAATCAAATCTTTTAAATGAATGATGTAATAATCATGGACCAATAATTTCTTATGAACAGGTTGAAATCAATTCACATGTGTTCCACAGTATACTTCTGGCAATTTATTGTGATATACAAATTAGATATAATGCAAAATGTGCTTAATTTAACATTCTGGACCTGACTAATTTCTTTTTACCAAAACTGTATGGAACCCAAAGGGTCATTACCATGTTCATAAAAACCTGCCACTGGTCCCCATCCATAGGCAGATGAATCCAGTCCACATCACCCCACACTATTTCTCTAATATCCATCTCAATATTATCCTCCCATTTACATTCAGGCCTTCTTTGTGGTCTCTTTCATTCTAACCTTCCCACCAAAACCCTGTATGCAATCCTCTTCTCCCCCATGCATGCTACACGCCCTGCCCATCACATCCTCCTTTAATAGATGATTCTAATAATATTTGGTGTGTACAAATTATCTTCAAACATTATATATGTATTTATTCTAAGTTTATTTAGCAACAATGTCAGCAAAGTAGACTGTACAGTAATGAATCACTGGATGGTAATGTACTGTCACGTGACTAAGTGACTACAGATAGCATTTGGATCTATTAGACTCCTAAACAATTTATGACTACACTTACCAGATCACTATCACACAAACTCTAGTGTTCTAAGTCATGGTCTTCACTGCACTGCTTGATAACATCTTCAAACAGTGGAAGTTCTTCTGCTCCCACGTTCATATCCTTGCAGGCTGGCTGCCATTTCACACCAACCTCCTACTCTTATAACTGCTGTCCCAAGACTATCTCATAAAAAAGTGAAAGTCACATTGCAAATGACAGTCAGTCAGTCAGTCTTGGGGTTGAGCCCAATCTGGGGCTTATGACCAGATATTTGTTACTGTTTGACAGTTATGGTCTTGTTATTGTGGGGCGCCCTCTCTGATGAGAGCATGGGTATGCCTTTTGTTAAGAGTCAGTCTGCAGTAGTAAGTCATTTGTCATAATGTTAAGGATATTTACATTATGCATGTTAACCATGTTAATAAATGTATATAAAGTATATCCAGGGCCTCTGTCAGTCCAGGCTCAGTACAGCAGATTATGCCCTATTTCTAGTAGCTTCCTCTACAATGATCATATGCTTGACTGCCACCAAGTTTAAGCCTCTTATACTTTCTATGTTGGGCTTCACCTAGTCCAATATTGTGAACATTTTCGTTATAATGGTTTTGTATGACTTCTTATTGTTGCCTGCATAATTTTGTTATATAATCTTATACGTATAGAATTTTGAAAGTCATGTGTATGTCGCGGACCAGTGTGTGCCTTGGAAAATTGCCAATGGTGTGGAGCACCTTGTTTCGCAGGCACTGCAATTTCATTAGATGGGAATCTGCCGCGCATTCACAGGCGGGACTAGCATAAGTCACTACAGATGTAATGAGAGCTTTGTGGAGGGTCAGTTTACTGTTAACGCCTAATCGCTCACTTTTGAATAGGGATTACAATCTTATAAATGTTCTCAAGGCCTCGGCTTCAATCATTCCTATGTGCAATCTCCATGTAACCCTCCTCTCAAAGATTACACCGAGATATTTTACACTATTTACAAATGGAATATATCTTCCAGTCAATGTTAAGATGAGACACAGGCGGACAACGACTGCGAGAGAAGTAGCTCCATGAGTTTTATCTTAATTAATTTTGATATTCAAGTGCTCACACCAGGTCTCCAATGAGCTGAGACCATGCTGGAGATTTCTAACAACAAAACCCTCCTTGTGATCTGTCGCAGGAAATGTTTTGATCTGCACTGTTGTTTTCTTTGAAGTTCCGTCAGTTTCGTCAATGACATGCTGCTTCTGCCTCCGTACTTCTTGGAAGCTGCCTTCCTGGTTGTTTGTTGCCCTGCTGTTTTTGGTAGGTTAGTTTGGCCTGCTAGGGTGCTCACCTTGAGCACGGCCTTTAACTTGTGTAACACTACTGTATAAGCGCCGTACAGGGCACTAAAAAGTGGCTTTCCATGGAGACCTTTGCAGTAGCTCACTCCATTTTCTTCAACTGCATTTACAATGCTAGCCCATTCCACATTTTCCCCTACAGAGACTGGGGTGTGCTTTGCCACGTCCTCAATGTCGCCCAGCACTATAATGAGCTGTTTTAGTTGTGCTTCCGCTTCTGGATAGTGTTGCATCAATGTTTGGTATTCTGTTTTCAGTGTAGAAAGTTTATTCGTCCAAAGTGTTTGGTATCCCAGCACCAGGGTGTTCTCCATCTTGGATATGATATTCATTTTTCGCTTTCCTTCCTCGAGTTCTAAACTTTTATTTCCTGAGGATGGCGCAAGCCAGCAGCGGTGCCGCAATTAATGCTGAACACATAAGTGCAGCCAAATGCTCTGATGGAACATGTAAAATATGATGTTTCATTTAACAATTACACCAAATGTTCTATGGAGTCCTAAATAGACACTGCTTTGGTTATTTACATTGGCAGAAAACTACTAAAGTCACTGCTCACTCCTGTACTGCACTCCTGAACACCGAATCACTTGTTAGTCTGTCTTTGGTCTTTGTTATATAGCCTCGGCACAGACAACAAAGAAAAGACCGTTCCTCTGTTGCGTGCAATCATTGTCATGCTGATATGTTGTTTACTATGCCATACAAGTAACGGCTCTCTCTTCAGTTATATTGTCATTGTATAATGCACTGGAAAGGGCGTGAAAGAAATCAGACAGTGTCCTGGGTCATATTCGAACTACGAACCTGACAAATGCTGGTCAGAAATACTAGGTTACCACTTCAGCTGACTTCTTTGGTTCACGTTCCGTTTAACTTACTGATTTACTGAAACCCTAACGTATTATAAAACAAGCTTACTAATTTATTAACCAAATAACCTATTGAGTTTATTCAAAACACAGAGGTCCCATCTCATGCCTTCATTCTCATTAAGTGACAATATGAGATTCTCCTGTTGGTGAAGATTTAGGTTCATGAATACACTTTTCTGGAATACCATGCCATAAGTGTCAGTGTCCTGTAGGAACTACTGTCTCCATCTTGAGGTCTTCTACCCTTAAGATGGAGGCAGCAGATTCACCCAAAACACCAAGCTCCAGAAGAAGGTAATCTTGACACTTAAAGCACTGAGAACCCCAGATCTCACAAGGTTTACACTGAAGCTGTCTGCATTGCAACACTGTACCACAGGCCAGAACACCATTATACAATCATTTCTTCATTTATGTGATTTCAGTTTAAGGCTACTGAAGAATATATACCACCTCTTAATCATGTTGTAACAGGCAACATGCTGGATGATTGTGTGGCACTGAAGACAACAGAAGCTGGACACATCATATGGAATAATGTTTACTATCTTACTCCATGGAGCTGAGTCCCTCTTGGGAAGCTGCCAGCCACTCAGCTACCAAAGAATTTCCCAATATTCCATGGAACCCAAAGGTTCATTAACATGTTCACAACAGCCTGCCATTGGGCCCTATCCTGAGGTAGGCTAATCCAGTCCAGACCACCCCATCCTATTTCTCTAAGATCCATCTCAATATTAACCTCCAACCTACATCTAGGTCTTCCCTGTAGTCTCTTTCATTCTGGCTTTCCCACCGTAATCCTATATGCAGGCAAGCCACATTCCCTGCCCATCTCATCCTCCTCAACTTGATCAATCTAATTATATTTGTTATGAAGCTCCTCATTAAGCTACTTTCTCCAGCCTTCGACCATTTCATCCTTCATCAGTCAAAATATTCTCCTCTACACCCTTTTCTCAAACACCTTCAGTCTCTTCTTCCTTTCATGTCAGAGATCAGGTTACAACCATACAAAACTAAAGGCAAAATTATAGTTCTGTATATAATTTTACATTTTTACACAGCAGATGAAAAGACAAAGGGTTCTGAACTGAATGATAGCATTACCCAAGTTCAATCTGCTCTAAATTTCCCCATGACTCAACATTTGATTTGTTACTGTAATTCCAAAATATTTTAATCCTGGCACATTTTCAAAGACTCTATTAGCCATCTTTATGTTATGCTATGCTGCACTGCAGTGTTGTCAAACTCATACTCACATGAATTCGAAATCAGAAAAAGGCAACTGTTACAGTGTAAATTCTTAAAATATACTGATTTTGAAACTGAACAATGTTGTTAGGTTTAACAAAACCGGTGGTGCATAAAAATGCCATACCTATTACATCAGACATCTATTGTATTGTCAAGCAATGAAGCCTGAGAGGTGTGTACCGAATTCGGATCTTTTGGGATGTGACCCCATGTAGTTACATAGACACCAGTGTTTCAGAGGAACCTCCTGACTCCACTTTCAACTGGTTCAAGTCAGGCCCAATGGCAGTCTTTTGTAAACATGGTAATAATGCTTGCTTGTCTAGTTCATACTGTGGTTAATATTAAATATAAGGGCCCTTTCTTTCCCATACACTGTAGTCCTAATTTTTGCACCAATATACCTGTGTTTCTCAATGGGAGCTGCAAGACGTCTCTTCTTGTTTGGTCTGGTGATGCCTGCCATATCATCATCAAGCCAGTCTTCCCCAACATCATCTTCTGCAAGGAACCCCTGCACTTCTTTTACTTCAGTATACGAGCTTGGCTCCTGTGGTAACATGAAGCAATGAATCACAAAAAGAGAGAGGCTGACAAATGATTATGTTGAAATGTGATGACTGTGAAAGATGCAGAAAGAGGAGGTTGTGGCCTGTTTTAAGACAGATCTTACAGGGCTGAAGATCATAAAAAACTTCAGATGGCTGAAGCTGTCCACAATTTGAACAAAGTGTTCTCAAATACAAGTTTACTCTTCTACCACTGAATGAACAATACAACTGATCCTTACCTCTGAACAGTAACACACGCAAGTTTCTGGGTTACTTATTGTCATGCGTATGTGTGTGACTATAGACAGGGGTCAGATTGGTGAATGGATTTACTGACCACTTATACACACAACTCATACACAAGTAATTACAGTGCCACTGCTAATCTCAACAATTCACAAATCACTATAGAATCCGCTAGGATCTTTCCAGCCTGCTGTGTCTTCACCAGCGGTTCCCTCGCAAAGGCTTCTAACAGTGGGGATTTTTCAACTTCACACGCTCAGGTCCTATCTTCACAGCCTGCCATGCACAACTGCCTATCAACTAACTTTGTCCCTTGCTTATAACATCTCAGCATGGACCACATGAAAACCCATTCATTCTCGTATGCTAACCATTTCCACCTGTTTACTGAGTCGTTCCCTAGCTGCAGACGTCTACAGTCGATTAAGAATCTGCTGCCTAGCAAGGGACATTGTGCCATTGTCTGCTTCATGGTTGTTGCCAAAAAATGAATGTTGTTTACAGTGTCATTACTTATCAATGGGTCTATATGCCACAATATATCTGAATCAGCTGTACCGTGTTGACTGATGAAATAAGCTTACTATTGTAACTGTACTTCCCTTGCTAAAATTATTTAATTGTGGTCATGACCAATTTATGCGTTGTTTTCACACCCTGAGAGACGCTCCTATGGTGAGGTACCATCCCATGACCATCTAATTGTAATTCAACATAGTCCTCCTTAGGCTTGTGGTGCCACTGTTGTCACTGACGTCGCCAGTTTGCTCCTGGTGTTCTCTTTCGTCGAGATAGGCAGGGATTTTGGGTGATAAATCCATGATTTGACATTGTGCGAGACCTGCCAGAAGGGGTCTTGAATTGCCTGCCCATGTGCCTTGGGGAGGAGAAGGTTTAAGATAAACATCTTGGAAAGAAACAGATGTGGGACTGGCGCCTGGCTTGACCCTTGGCCGCCTCGTTTTCCAGTAATGACCACTGCCAGGGGGTGAGTGGGAGGAGTGCTGGAGTGTAGACAGAGAACAGAGAAGTGGGTTGCAGGAGGAGGTAGTGAGTAGTGTTGGGAGGGAATTCCTGTGAATATAAGTAATGATGCCGACGGGAGTGATCACTGAGAGGAGAGCTTCAAGGAGGAATGGTGTAAAGATTGACAATCACTGTACGCAATTTTAATTTAAAACTGCAATACGTGGTGTTGGTTCTGGAGACCCCGTAATTCATAAACCTCGAAGTGTGTTTTCTTCCCGGTATCTGAAGTTCCAATATCCCTGGGACAAAGGTCTCATCTCAAGTGATAGTCGTGGCATCTGTAGGTTGGTGGTCGGCTGCACTATCAGCTGCAGTGTGTTTTTCTGAGTTAGACAGCAAAACACTTGCTTTTAAACCTTACAGGAAGTGAAGAAATGCTGACAGAATTATAATCTTCAGCAATAACGAACTCCATATACAACTTGAAATAAAACTGTAAGGAACACATTGAAACCATCAGTTTTAATTTGTATTATACACAAAATTATAAAATATAAACCCATACGAAGAGGATATTCGAGAAAATTTCTAACAAAAAAGCCTTTTTTAATACTCAAATATGGCACACTAAGCCTAAAATATCAAACAAGACAAATAAGTTACTTAGATCTATAAAATGAAGAAAAGATTATAGTTTGTAACACCCATAACAGGCAAACTGGGTATAATAATGATGGAGGTACCTTCCTTGTTTGCTCTTTCTTTCTTAGCATTGTCATGACATTGCGATACTCCTCTCCAGCATTTTGCATCTCCTGCCCAGACCCAATCCAGCCATCATCATCATCATCATCAGCATCTATATCCTGGTGATGCAGTGCAGGTGGATCATCATGAAGGATGACATCACTCTTTGGATGGGTCTGGCGCCATCTTGATGCTGCATCTTCATCCCCTAAGCTTGCATCATCCACCATTCTACTCAGAGCTGCAGCTGGTCTAGACCTTTTCTTCTTATGAGAATAAGTAGAAATTCCATCTGTGGATGGAGGTGTGAGGTTCCCTACATGGTGACCAGCTGCAAAATCACAAACCATATTACACCAGCAATGTCCACACAAAAGGAGAATTCAATATATAACATATGATGGAGTGTTACACTCGCAATTAACAGTATTATATCGCATAAACTTTAGCCTATAAGTCCTTACACATAACACGTATCTCCAAATGAAAGATATTCTTCATGGCTTACGTGGTCACCACAAGTCTGCTCTGCAGCACACACTGCACCTGACAATTTCCACCTCTTAGGACCAATGGATAAAAACGTCAAGGGAAACCACTTCTGATACGAATGAATGGATGCATCAGTAGGTGTAAATGTGAGCCCTAATTTCTTCACCATGTTCACTGAGACAAATGCTGATCACTTTAGCATTTATGCAGAGAAACAAAGGAGCTATCCTTCACTTCTTTTCCTTTAAATACCTATGTCAAAGCAATAACTATGAGTGTAATACACTTTCACATGCCTACATACCAAAATACACTAATCCTTCACTATATAAGCTCAATTCATTGAGAAAAACAAGTTAGTAAGCAAAATCTTTAAATGTAAAAGCTTATGATATATTATTCTCAAGGTCTAGAAAACTGCTTAATAGAGAACATTTTTGTCATAATGCAATACTACATATTAAAGTAATAACACCCCTCTGGGAAGACCTTTGTTGCCTCCATATCTACACTTGGTTTCTGCCGGATACAAAAGGGATATGCAAATCTGTATGAATCTTAATCTGATCAATCCAACCTTGACTAGCTTTAAACTGAAGGACCTTCATATTCTCAGTCTTCCATACTGTATGGAAAGTAAACGACAACAGAGTCCATGAAATACTTCACTTGAAGATCTCCATGGCTATAATATAAAAGGCTATTGATGTCAAATTTTGTTGTAGTTACCTATCTAGGATGCAGAGAAACCATACAACCATACTGCCACGATGTAATACATGGCATCAATCATCACACATCTAGCAACAGCTGCCTTAACTGTTTTAACATAATGGAGAGAACAGAAAGAAGGGGGAGAGGAATGATGGGACAGACAAATAAAAGGGATGGTAATGGAATATTGGAGAAAGGAGGGAATGAAGTAAAGGTATGAATGGGATAAGGAAAAGGAATACAGGTGAGTACAGTGAAGGAGGTAAAGGTAAAAAATTTATAACGGACATCACATTGAACATCCTGATGACATGTAGTTCTGCATTAACTGTTAGCATCCAAGAAATGATTAATCAAGAACTAACTATTATTCTTTAACTTGTAGTTCTGTTCCTTTTCACCTGCAGACCTGTAAACAGTACTGGCATGAAAGTCATCAATCCAAAATTATATATTTACAATTTTGGAACACATTAAAGACACCAGACTGGAGAACTAGTGATCATCAACAGCTGAATACTCAAAATGACAAAACAAAACATCAACTTCAACAGAACAGAACTTAGAGCCATTACCTGCACCTACAGATCTGTGTCATCAGGGAAGCCATCTAAATAACAAAACACCCCCATAATTTTTACTGTGAAGACAGATACAGACTGAGTAAAGCTTGGCTTCACCTCTTTCACCAAAATCAACCAGTGAACCACATTCATCCACTAATCATTGAACTCACTTTCCTGTTCACATGGAGAGAGAAAGGAGAAGATATGAAGAGAAAAGGGGAGGGAAACATTCCACCAACTCTTGTCCTAAACACAGGGTAGCTGAAACACTCTCCCCACCTCTGCTCAGGGCCACTTGGTTGTTGAGACATTTTCCCTCACCTCTTTTCACTAACCATATTGGTTAGCATCTTGTTCCTCTGTCCATCCATTACGGTTTCACATCAAACATGTTGTTTAATGCGAGCTACATAAAAGCTGTCAGAAACCCTCCCAACCCTTGAAGATGGTGACTGTAAGGTCAGCTGAAATGTTGGAAACCCCTTAATATTCAATGCAGTCTACTCCCTAAATCTGAAGCCACATTAATTTCATGCAACTGATTTCAAGAGTGTGAGAAATGAATAAAAACAGCAAAATCTTAAACATTACTGAATAAGTGGACGTCTAAAAATAATGAGTTCGCAAGGAATTAGATGGAAATAATAAGGCAAGATTTAAAATTTTCTGGAAGAACAATGGGAAAACACAAAGAACCTGTCACAGTAGTCCATCTCCAGGTTAAGATTTGGACCTGGAAAATCAGGCATGTCACTCACATCATAACACTGCTCTCATCATACTCCACACAGCAAATGCTGAAGAGAAGGTATTCAACATGAAGCTAAGAAACCAAACAAACCTTTCTCAAGTGCAGTTCTCAGACGCATCTGAATTTCTTCAAAAAATGTTTGCTCCACAGGACCAAATCTTATGTCTGTGCGTTGATACCACTTCACCAGACAATCAAGTGGTGTATCACCCTAAAACAATTAACACACAAATTTTGTCACACACCATCAACAGAACAGTTGTTCCAAATGGCTGTGTAACATCGTATCTGCTTTCAGGGAAGACGATAATTTACGGGTGTTTAAAAAAAAAAGCATCCAGGAAAATATTTAGACTTAAATGAGAAGGATGGATATTATGCAAAAAGAAGCTTTATAATTTATATAGGTTAGGTGACAATGTTAGATAGATAAAATCAAATAGGTTAGTATGGGTCAGACTATAACCTGGATAGCGAAAAAAATACAGAATATTGGTGGCAAGATGTCTTAGCAGGAAGTCACCTGAAAGTCTACGGATATGAGAGAGGGGAGGGGGAACAATAATCTCAAGGATATGGGTTATGGGGATACAAACTGGACATAGGTCACATCTAATGGTGTTCGTGGTAGCGGTCCTTCAAACTTCTCTTATTAGGAGTCAGCTGTATTGGTTTCAATGTTGCCTTGTAATCTGGAAATTATGAAAATTAATATAATGTAAATGCTTTAACATTTGTTGTATAATTAACTCTTGTTCTGAGCTTGACATACTTCATTGGTGCGTGACACAACAGATGCCCCACGATCCAGCAGCAGCTCCATCACATCGAGGTGCCCACAAGAGGCTGCATCATGAAGAGGAGTGACTCCGCCACACTGCGAGCCTCCACGGTCATTGAGTGCTGCCCCCTTATCTATCAAGAACTCCACAATATCACGGTGCCCATGATTGCAGGCTTCATGCAGTGGCAACCATCCACAGTGATCACGAATGTTCACAGGATGACCCTGAGTAATAGAAAAAATTTATGAAGTTACAGACAGTAAATGGGGAACTGGAATTACATCACAAAACTATTGTATACTAGGAAAATACAACTCTTCTTAACCTAAAAGCCAATGTAACTGTTACCATAAAACTGCTGTTAACATGAACAGTGAAAAATATCTGTACCAAAACTAATTCATAATATCCAGAGTAATGATGTATCCATGATTTATTACAACCGTCTTACAGTGCATACATTTATTCACCTTACTCTTCTCTCTTGCACTACATGTTTCAGCACAAAAGTGCCATCTTCAGGTGTATCATCCATCTACATTAATTTTAAATGCATATAGTTGGTATAGCTAATTAGTACACCAACATTCTATGGGCTGGGGTTCAATTCCCAGCAAGGGAAAGAGATTTTCTCTACTCCAAAGCATCCAGACCAGCCCTAGGACCTGTTCAACTGCCTACCAAATGGGTACCAGGGGTTCTATCCCCGGGATTAAAGTGGCCAGGGCATGAGGCTGACCACTCACCTCCATTTAATGCTGAGGTCAAGAGTTGCAGAGCTATACCTCCACTCCTCCACATGGTATGGCTCCTAATTCCTTAAGCACATGGTCAACTTTACCATTACTTTGCCACAGTATGGAAACTAAGTTAGGCACCATGGTGGGGGAATGTACCTGTGGTGGGAAGGTAATGCCGGCATTCCTTCCATGTTGGGTTTACTTGTACAGTATGTGATAGTTATTACTGTGTTCCATTATAAATATTTTCTCAGTGGAAGCATTAAAGAAAATGTCTTTCAATTCAAGAAATAAAACCTAACATACTAATCATACTAATACTAATACTAATAATACTGAGATACTGTTCATGAGTTCTGCAGTTTTTCTATACCAAATGTCATGTGAAAATTTAAAATACCAAACTGAAAATGCAACAGAAAGTGCTGCTGCAGCTATTGGTATATCAGAAACCACTACATGCAAAATAAGAAGTTAACACAATAAGCATTAGTGGAGACAAACTTATGTCACCTGGTAAAAATCATAAGCCAAGCTCAAAAGAATCAAACATGGTGACATTCGCTTGCACACAGTATGACAAACAATTTTTAAGCAAACAAAAAAAAGTTTTTATATTAAAAACTGTATTATAGATCTTGAAAGAATATAAGAAAATAAATTAAAATTGTGAAGCAAAACAGTTTTTGAGAAGGGTTTTAAGAAAGTGTGCTTATAAATTAAACTTTAACATACAGACTTTTAAATTGCCGGGAGCCCTCTGCGGCTGGTATTTAAATCGCCCTAATTAATTAACATTGAAAACTTTTAGAAAAAAATACATATTTTCCATTCTATGCAACATAGAAATATGAACTAAAAACAACCTGAAAGACAATAAAATTTTCTACATATAGACAAAAGAGCAATTTTTACAAACGAATATTAACAGATTATTTTGTCATGAAATGCAAAATATAATCTTTATTATACATATATGTTATGAAATTCCAAAGGACTTACCGCTGGTTTTTTCTTAAACCTTGAATCATGGTGATATTGTATATATAATCACACTATATACAATAATGTTTTGTTCAAACTGTACAAGAGTTTGAATTGCGTCACTGCACAGTTTACGATACACTCTGATGCGCGTGGCACTTCTTGAAGCAGTCCACTTCACACAGAGCGACACCACCCTTTTTACATTAGAAGAGCATGCTCCTGCTTTTCTTAATTAGCGAAACACACAACGTCTTTGTTTCCCTTTGGTTGGCCAGTGTTGTGAATGTTTCACCTCCAGTCAACTCAGTTGGGGCCCCTAACAACTTTGGCCTCCCGCCGAGAAACGCCACTGACCATGATATTCGGCTTGTGTGACTGAAGAATCATCTTGGGGGAGGGGGAGTTTCTAGCAAAATCGAATAAATTATGTTGAGTGACAAAGCGACACTCTCACCTATTAGTAATACTCGCAAAGTATTGATGCAAAGTAATTATAATACTGGTCAAAAGAATGCCAGTCCGACACTGATACTGAAAGTCACAGTGGCCAAGATGCCTTTTACTCAAAGTAATACTGGCTCAGTGGGTTTATACCTCTTCCAAGACACAAAATAAAAATGATATACAAAGAAATATATGAGTCTGACACTGACTTTTTGACTGATAAAGAAATATTAGACAATCTGACACTGACTTCCTGACTGATAATTCGTCACTGAAAACCAATCCTTGCATGCGTCACACTTCCTTGAAGGCTCTGGAAGCACTCACATGCAAGCACAGATAAATATTTCCTCATCAGTTCTCAAAACAAAGCCGGGCTATATTTGGCTGACCAGGTCATAAACAGTCACATCTAAACATAAATAGTATCGAAACCAGTATCGTGATAAATGATTTCTTTGTTCAGAGCTAAGGAATGAACCACTCACATGACGTCACGTAGGTTTGTTTTCATTTCGAACCCAGGTCAAACTGTCAGCACTCCCAAAGAGAGCATGAGTACTGTGTTAGATATATATAGCATTCGGCCAACTCGGGGTGCTGCTTGCTGCGTGTATATATATATATATAACATTCAGCTGTTAAAGATTAAAATAATATACAAATTTAGAGGCTATACCTGATAGAAATAAATGCTGTAGTGTGGAGGGCCAACTATCTGAGAGGATTTAAGAAAAATGATAACTGGACTTAAACAAGGCACCACCTATATTCCTTGATGAGATTTGAACTCACGTGCGTATGCACTAAGAGGCTGTAAGATCAAGTGACAGATGAAAAACCATATAATTGGTCAGCAATGACAATTATGCACGCTAATTATGATAGGAGCTTCTGTTTCTATAGCACACTTGATTCTGTTCTCAATACTGAGTGAATTCCAAGTCTTCTAACTTGAAATGCAACTTACTTGTTCTACGAGCTTCTTGACAAGTGCCAGGTTGCCATTCATACACGACAAGTGAAGCTGTGTTTCTCCTTTCTCATTTTTCCGAACTTTGAGACGTACAGGCCTGCGAGGTTGGTTTGGACGATCAAACTCTTCATTCTCACTTTCAGAATCTGAAGCAATACAAATGACAAAATGCAAAGCAAAGCATTACATATAAGCACAGAGTCGGGTTGGTAAAGGGTTTAAAAATGGCTCACTTGCACCAGCATTATTCAGACATGCTCCCCGCTCTAAGAGCAATCAGCATTTATTGTTATATTTCTACGTGGTTGTCATAGTGAACGTCGACATTTCACATTATAAAATCCGCAACTGAATCTTCAAGCCTGTCTCCTATCTTCTAATTCCATGTATCATAATAAGGCACTAAGGTCTAAAAAAAATTAATGCAGAGTGGCAATATTTATTCTATTTTGAAGCGGTTATCACAGAAATATGGCAGAGAATAATGATTCAGCATTTTTGATCTCTTTAGTATTATCTGAACTTAGGAGACTTTCGCTCCTTACATAATCTCCTGTACTCTTAACTACCTATTAAGAGCACTCCTTTACAAGGAAAAGACCTACTCACTATCTGCAGCACACCCACACTGCATAAGGAAACGTCAAACTGGCTCTTACCCTATGCTACATTATGGGCCAGTTCTAAGGCATCTGCCTGGTACTATGACTGCACATGCTGTCTCATGCTTTGAATTGGTAAAGCTGAACTTCAGAACACTCAAACTTCATGATTTTTAAGTGTGTTGTGAAATGGCTGGCTTTCGTCTTGGTGCCTGATCCATCAACAAACAGTGCAGCTGATCCTAACTGGCCAAACCACTTGGAGAACAAAGAGTTAAAACTTCATTCTCTGTGTTGTTTCTGTATCACTGGTTTTCAACCATAAACAACAGCTGATCATATTTCATCTTTGTTCATCAAAATGGTAAATCACAGAAACATTTTAAACTCCTGTTCACTAGTCAAGTGGCACAAGACAAATTAAACAAGCTGTCAGACTTAAGAGAAGTTCATATGATGCCCTGTGATGGACATTTTTCATTGATTAAAATTTAGAGGCACCTGACACCTGAAAGCATCAAGTCATACTGAATATGTTCCTAAAAACGCTGTCTCCTAAAATGACTATGTAACACTAAAAGCCAAACAATATTTCTGAATGTGAATTAGAACAGTTTTGTGTGCTAAGCACTTGTGCCTCAAAGCACAGTATACTCCTTGTTCAATTATATCGTACACACAGATTCTGGAATGCAAACTTTCTTCTCCTAGAGAGGTGGGGAGTATAAAGAATGGCCTAACAGCTTTAGGGACCACCAGCCATATACTGTTTTGGAAGCAAACCTGCAAGTACAGTCAGTATAAAAAGTTTTGGAAATATCGTTATGGCTAATTGAATCACATGGTGTGATAAAAGACCCAAAATTCCCATACTTCATGTGATATTTTCTATGTACGTAATGTTAAGAATAACAAACTCAGGAACCCAACAACTTTTCTTACTCTGACAAAGTTCTCATTATAAACCATACGTATTCTGCTGCAGTTATACTGTATTCCAGACATATCTGTTGCTATTTTCATATGTCACTGGCCTTAATATTTATTTACTACAAATGAAATACAATGCAGCGAAGTTAAACACACTATAAAATTACATATCTGTATTGGTTAAAATATGCACTGTGTTGAAAATACTTGAAACAGAAGTAAACAACTTATATTACACACCACATACCAATTTCCATACCTTTTCCTGCAGTTCGTGTAAAGTAGGGGTTATACTAAACCAACACATTAAAAAAGTAAATACATAATTAAAAAATGCTCAACAATTTATGTCTGAAACATTAAATACCACTGAAATCTGTCCACTAATTTCAGAACTTAAACTTTTGGCAAGACTGACAGGCAGGTCCTCCATTATGCACTCATTTTACAGTCATAGTGTAAAGAAGGAATAAAAGAAACAGGTAGATGTGGCCTGCCAGTTGAATTTTCTGTCACAGTAACTGAACCTGTGTAAGTTTCCAGACAGATGTCATGTCCAATGTCAGGTGAAGCCTCTTCATCCTCAGAGCCACTTGTCTCATCCTTGGCATTTCTGTCTATAAGCTGCAACTCCCTCTGTGTCTCAACTGAAATAGAAAGACAGCCATTTTAAGAGAGTGGAATTGTGCTCATGTTTGTGAGTTGAAAATGCAAGACAGTTATGGTATATGCAGTTTCCTTTGTAGAGGAATAATGAATGATTTTCGACCACACCATAGCTCAAGACGTTAGTCGCTGGCTTCCCACCGTGGCGGCTCAAGTTCGAACCCGGGTCTGGTCAAGTAGGATTTGTGGTGAACAAAGTGTTGTTGGGGGCAGGTTTTCTCTGAGTACTTCAGTTTCCCCTGCCAATCTTCATTCCACAAAATTCACCATCATCATAATCACCCAGGGCAGGCTACAATAGGCCAATCAGTGGCCGCCGTGCCAAGTGGATCCAGTTGGACTCCACCCCCAACTAAGCAAATGGATGATGTTCATTGTGTTTTATGTGACAATTTGGGAGAAATTACTTTTTCAAAAAGGGCATGCAGAATACATACACAGAGAGAATGTATCAATTTGAAAGAAGAAACACCAGGAGAAAAACTGTTATGCACAAATGTTACAGATGGACAACAAAATGTTTCCTGTGAAAGAATAAAAATTTAGATGTCTAAATAAACGGCCATTGGAGACCAAGGACTAAATGGAGAGAGCAAGTGAGGAAAGATATGCAAAAGAGAGTAGGGAGAGTGTGGAAAAGGATATAACACCACTTCAGGAATAATACAGCAGAATAAGGCTTTGCCACAGGACAACCCACCTCTGTGTAAACATGAATGGCTGATTACAAGGTGGTTCAAATATGACCAGTACTGATTAAAAAAAAAAAAAAAACACAATTGCCAAACACTTACTTGCACATGTTAGTCTTCAACATACTCCCCTCCTGAGTCAACATATTTTTTCCAACGTTCTGGAAGCATCCTGATGCCCTATTCAAAAGAGACTTGTGACTGGTGGCATATCCACTCCCGAACAGTCTGGATGATGGTGTTGTTGTCCACAAACCTCATGCCTTGCAAGTCTGATTTGAGCCTTCCGAACAGGTAGAAATCACTTGGGACCAAATCAGGACAGTACGGCGGACGTGTCAGAAGGTTCCATTTCAATTTCTGGAGGGTTTCCATTGTTGTTTTGGCCGAATAGAGGGGTGCACTGTCTTAAGTAAAGCTACTGGCTTTCCACCTGACTTCCACTTGGATCAGATCTTTTCCTTCATGTCTGTTGCCAGGAGGTCTGAGTAATAAGCTGTATTGACTGTTCTGGCATCTGTCAGAAAGTCTACATGGATAACCCCCTGCCAGTCCCAGAAGAACGTTGCCATCACTTTTCCTGCTGAACGGCTCCTCCGCACTCTCTTGGGTTTGGGAGAACTGCTATGCCGCCACTCGCATGATGACTGCTGGGACTTGGGAATGAAGTAGTGCACCTATGTTTCATCGGTGGTCATTACAGACTTCAAAAATGCATCACCTTCATCTTCAAACTGCTGTAGGAGATGACTGGCAGCTTGCATGCGCACCATTTTGTTCACGTCCGTCAAAGTGCATGGTACCCACTGCGCATTCACCTTGCGATAGTGCAGGTGGTATTTCACGATGTGTTCTACAATATCAACACTGATGGACAGCACTGCTCCAAGTTCCTTGATAGTGATGCACCTATTCTCACAAATAAGCGCATCTGCACAATCAATGTTTGGCTCGGTGACGGATGTCCGCAGCTGACGATCATGCGGTTCGTTCTCCATGTGCTCTCTGCCCTCTCTGAAGCACTTACACCACTCAAACACACGGGTCTGTGAGAGACACTCTTCCCCATACTGTTGTTGGAGTCTGTGGTGAATTTCAGTGGACGGGACATTTTCTCAAAGGAATTTGATTGTTCCATGCTCCACAGTACCCTCTGTTCACTCATCACTCTGGCAACTCCCAGAGAGGCCTGAACAGGTTCTAACCCGAACAGGAGGGAGGGTGGAGGTTGTGGCTTCACTCTCTCAAGGTCGCACAGCTCCTGCACAGTACAGCTTGTTTACACACAAATCACTCCCAGTCATATTTGAACCACCTTGTATAATAAGTTTATTAAAAAGTTTTAGGAATATTAACCAACATTAAAACCATGAGTAATATTATACAGAGAAATTTCACAAACTAGAGATACTGAACATAACTGCAGTAAACACATTCTTAACCCCAACACTAGTTGGAGGTGAGTGACCAGCTTCATGCCCTGGCTACTTCATCCCTGGGGAAACAGGCCCTAGTAAAAGGTAAAGGTAAAGCTATCCTTGCAACAGGCAGTGGAGGCCCACAGGGTTGTGAGACGTATATGATAACACATTTTCTAGACAATTGGCTCACAGATGTTGGTGAGGTTGTCAGCCTTATGCACTAGCTGCCCTTTAACCCCAGGAAGATTCCTGGTACTTATATCTGTTAGGGGCTGAGTTGACCCCAGGTCCATAGTGTGGCTGGAAGGATTAGGTCAACTGAAAAATCCATGACCTCATCGGGAATTGAACCCATGACATTCCAGCTCATAGCATAGTGCCTCAACCAACTATGCTACTGCATGCCCCCATAGTCCCTGGTGCTCACTGGAAAGGAGAATGGATAGGCTCCACAGCCAGTGCTGGAATCAAACTTCAATTACCCAGCTCATAATATAGTCACTATAATGACTGAGCTATCCTGGTTCCCTGTACTGGACCAATATGAAACATAATCAGATTTGCCTGGTAACTTTTAGTGCAGCTCCCATTGCGTTGCTGGAAGCCATCACATAGTTCCATAAAGGAAACATGCAGTTCCCACTGTTCTTATGTAAATAAACAAAACACATACATAATTCACTATGGGTACATAAATATTTCAGCTTACAGCAAAATGGTTAGGCTGGCACAGACTGATTAGCATGTATTATACTTATTTACAGTGTAGTTGTTATAGCAACTGGCTATGGGCTGGGCGACTTAAGGGGTCCGAGTTCGAGTCCTGGGAGTGTCTAGAATTTTCTCTTCTTCACATCGTCCAGACTGGTTCTGGGACCCACCCAGCCTCCTATCCAATGGGTAATGGGGGGCTCTTTCCCCAGCAGTAAAGTGGCTGGGGCATGAAGTTGACCCCTCACCTTCAACTAGTGCCGAGGCCAAGAAAATCTGGCTATATACATCCACTCCCCCATACACCTTCACAGTGTAGTGCTTAATTAGTTAAGCACAGAGACAACTTTACCTTTACCTTTTATTCCTCTAAAAACCTTAGCCTCCTTTAAGACAGATTCCCATTCTTCAGCAAATATTATTCCTCTGAGTTCAAGGAGCATTCTTACATCAACTTCTTCCACACGATCAATAGCGTCTATGTTTGAAAACACTCACGTGCCAAAGCATCATGACCTTTCAACTTTTGGACACCTTCAAGCACACGCAACACCATAGCCTCCAGTGTCAGGCTGGAAGCCTGCTGGGCCAACTGTCGAGCTCTGTTGTACGTTTCCTCCAGTTCCTCATAACACGCACCTTGTAGTTCTAACACCTCACCAATACTGAGCATCGTTTTACAAGCCTGCAGTGGAAGAAAGTTGCCTGTCCTGAGAAGTTGTATAGTGCAAGTGCCACATCTCATATAGGCTGTGGTTCACTCTTCAAAGTCAATATTTCATATGGACTGAAACTGGACAGATTAAAAATGTACATTTATAATTATCATTTTAATGGACACTGCAGGACTTTTTATTAAAACTGGTCAGGCTGGTATGACATACACAAGAATGAGCATTTTCTTGTTCTTCTGTACAACATGAACTGCAAATACCATCTTCTGATCATTTGTGCATATATTTTATATAACATAATTTTATATTTATTACAAGCTCCACCAAAGTACATAATGTTTAGTACAACTTCCACGCCACTGCGCAGAATATAATGTGCTTCCTGTGGGGTTGGGACTGGATCTTTAAATGTTATTTAGATGAATTTATTGCTTTGAAGAAAAGTGAAAGGGACAAGGTAAATGTGGTGAAGGACACTGAGGGGGGAAACGGTCATAGCCAAGATTCTGAGGCACAATGAAACTCTGAAATCATTCAGTTGGTCAGTGACCTGCAGGTTGTGTGAATCTTCTGTCCATTAGTAACTAAGTAACTGGACCAGAGTCTTGAAGAGGTTAATAGTCATTCAGCTGAGAAACACCCATGGCTCACTGCCATGCTCACAGTCAAACAGATCCAGTCTACATGCTCACTCTCTTTCTTTTCAGATTCATTTCAAACACTGTCTCTCAGGCTGACTCTTCCTTAAAGGTTTGCAATTAAAATATTTGTATGAACTTCTCACATCTCCCACCCAACTCACTTTCCTTGATCTGATCACTGTAATATACTTTGTGAAGAATAAATATTAAAAAGCACCTCATTATACACCCTCCAGCCTCCTGTTACTTCCTTAGGCCCAATTGTTCTCTTCAGTACCCTGTTCTCAAACACTGTAAACTCGGGTTTTTCTTTTGGGTTGATACTTCATTTCACTTTCATAAGAACAACTCTGTGGCCTGTAGTCCGAAAAGTAAACTACATTGACAGAGCGACCGCTGCTTGTTGGCGAAGTTACTACCAACTTTTGCGGATAGAGGGTGTCATGTGGTCAGTGCAATGGATCCCCACAGCCGTTAATCTCAGTTTTCTAGACCAGAGCCGCTATTTCCTTGAAACAGATGCTCAATTATCCCCACTAGGCTGAATGGACCCCATTCCAGACCCATTTCTTCTCAGAAAATCTGCTAGCACCGGGAATCAAATGCAGGACCTCTGACACTAGACCACAGAGGTGGTCACATTCATAAGCAAACAAGCAGATTATAAATTTGTATCTTTCAATCTTTATATTTTATATAGATATATATATTTTATAAAGATCATATAAATTAGCTCATCTCATAGCATTAGTAAAATGATTAATCATGAGTAAATCAATCACATAACATGAATAATTTTCATGACAAGTATACAAGCTCACCTCTGCAGGGTTGTTCTCCCATAGTTCTAGTTCCTTACGAAAGAACTCCAATGACAGGTCATACTGCTCGTTGTCCTTATAGGTCTGTGACAGTGATACATACACTGCAGCCAACTGTTGACCACTTTCTCCTATAGCCTCTGCACACTGATAACAAATTTAAATACAGAGAGAATAAAAAATAAGAAAGGGGTAAACATTACTCAATTAAGTATCCAAGACTCAACATTATATGATATCCTGAAACAAGACTGATACTAACAGGTCAAAAAAGCATCATGGATATCAGAGTATTAAATGACACATGCTCTGTACAATCAAGGCTTGAAGAACACACCTTCAGCATCATCCGATAATACTCTAGGGCTCTTGCATAGTTCTTCACAGTAACACAACCATCTCCCATGGTCTCATAGAGTTTCTTCTTGGTGATGTAATCGGTGTCCGGTACATTTTGCAACTGTTCTTCAGCATCACACATTGCAATAGCTGCAACATGAACCACTTTAACAGTATGCTCTGTCACAGAAAAAAATCTCTTCACACAGGAATCAAACCCTCATTCGGCCATAGCAAGTTAATTAGCTGAGCGAACCTAGGCCATTAATTCTGTTAAGTACGTCAAACAACTTTCTTGGTTTCCCTTAATGTAATCATCATACATATATTCTTACCAAGTTTCAAATTCTTTGCTATTGTCTTCCTGTCTGATTCTATGGGAGTGTTAAGCTTGTATGCATGGCGTAGTGCCTGTTTTGCTGCACGGAAGTCTGGCAGACTGAACAGAACCTGTGTAACATAATCATTGTATCTGTGTCACTAGTCATCATACCATTTCTGCTAAAATGATATACATCATATCTGTAAACATTCAAATAACAATCACAATTATGATGACGGCCAAGAGGCTGAGATTACGCTTAATGTGTGCTCCAAAAAGTAATGAGGGATGACAAAGTTTTCATTTTGCCAGAAATGAGAGAAGGAAAAGGAAAGCAGAAAAACCTGCACTGAATCCAGATGGGCTCAAACTCGACACCTTTTGCTCAGATATAAGCTAGCTTAGGTACAGACTATAAGGGCCACATCTATTTCAGAGATCATTATCATCATCAGTAATCTGTCAAGACGACAGGTCCACAGTCTCTTCCAAAACAATTCCTCCACTTAATGCGATCTAGAGCTTTCTCCTTCAAATGACATTTATCCTCTTCTGTCCCCAAGGTCGTCCAGCATCTTCTTACGTCTTCTTGTCACTTCTATTCGCCCATCTATCTTTCCTTCGATAACTTCTTTTAGAAGGCAGTTTCTGCGTAAAACATGACCAATCCAATTGGCCTTCCGTTTTCTTATTTCACGTAGGATATTCCTCTGCTCACTGACTCTAATTAACACTTCTTCATTTCTCACATAATCGGTCCAACTGATCTTCTCCATCCTTCTCCAACACCACATTTCAAAACTTTCCAGATGTTTCTGATCTACTGCCCTAAGTGTCCATGTTTCAGCCCCATACAGAGCTATGCTCCAAATGTAGCATTTCACTAGTTTCTTCCTCAAATTTAAGTCCAATTTGCTGGTAAAAAGATTCTTCTTCTTGCTAAATGCAGCTTTTGCCATGGCAATCCTGGATTTAATTTCACAAGTACACCTTCCATCATCTGTTAACAAGCTACCCAAATATTTAAAACATTTCACATTCTCCACTTGTTTTTGGTCTATCTTTATTGTGACTGGGGTTGGTTGTCTCGAAATTTTCATTACTTTTGTTTTCTCCACATTCATTTCCATGCCATAGCACCTTCCAATTTCAATTAGTCTATCAATCATGCCCTGTAGCACAGTTCCTTCCTTAGCCATTAACACAAGGTCATCTGCATATTTCACAGTTTGAATAATTTGCCCTCCCATTTTGAAGTCTCCAAGCCCATCCAGAGCTTCCTTGGTAAGGCATTCGCTGTACAAGTTGAACAGAATTGGTGATAAACAGCATCCTTGTCAAACTCCTCTTCCAATCTGCACACTTCCTGTCTCCCCTCTGTCCAGTCGTACTCTAACTTTCTGATCCATGTACAATTTGCTAATAAATCTTCTTTCATGCCAATCGATACCTGTTTCTTTTAGGATCTGCATTAATTTGGTCCAGTTTACCCGGTCAAATGCCTTCTGCCAGTCTATGAAGCAAACACACAGTTCATCATCTATTTTCAGAGATATCAAAGAGAAAAACTGCTACAGTTTAAATATATTTCTAATTTATATAAGCATTCTAAAGAGAAAAGAACTGAATCTGACTCCTTAATATAATATATACAGCTATGGAATAAGCCACAACTTTTGTAATGGTATACTGAGAGTTGCAGTCTTCATGACAGTAAACATTATGACTTTGGTATTCTGGCTTACAACACTACAATTTCTGTATGTGGTTACCAAATTTTCAGAGAAATGTGCTGTCTCTAATTTCAGAATAGAAGTCTGTAAAGGTAAGTATGTGCAAAATGTATATTTATCCTTCCATATGAGACTACAACTAATGAACTGTTGCAGCAAGGGGGTAAAATTTGTAAGGAGATGGGCTGTAATTCTATTTTCAAATTCTGTGTGAAAAATTTCATTACACAACAAACATCAAACCATGGGTGGAATATGTGTCTGAAATTTTTCACATATAGGAAATAGTGGATAATGTGCAGAGTGACAGACCACCAAGTTAGGCAAGGTGTGGTGCGAAGATGTGACATTAAACACATCATTGCTGTGGACAATTGGTTGGAGTGGGGAAAGCGAATGTTGCACACACGTCTTGGTATGCAGTTTAGTAGTAATGCAGAAATGGACAGTGGATCATCGCATTTTTCTTGTGAGAATTTATTGGAAACTATGTGCATTGTGTAGATGGAAAGATGTTTTTGGCATGAGTTCGATGTTCCATGACATGACAGAAATCCTTCACATAATGCCAGTTTAAAGTAGGTTCATAATTTCAGTGTTTGTGATAGTGTAATGAATAAGTTTGTTGGCCTTGCATGTTCTGTTTGCACAACAGAGAATGCTGAATGAGTGACAGCAGTAACTCAGGGTGCAACATGCTCAGCAAGGCAGCATGTGGTCACCTTACAAATATCAAGTGCCTTTGAAAAATTTCACGCGATACACAAGGTTTCATCTGTACAAAATTCATATAATCCAGGAACTCAAAGAACAGCCTATGGCTACTGGGGTGAATTTCGGTAGACAGCTCTTGGACATCATGATAATTATGATAGGGTCTTGGATATTCTGATCATCACAGACAAGACCCACTTTTACCTGTCTGGTAATGTAAACAAACACAATTTCAGGTAATGGAGAGAGACCAATCCTATGCAGATCCATGAGATAACTCTCCATAGTGAAAAGGTAACTGTTTGGTGTGATTAGGACTTATTTCTTTGAGGAAAACAACCATGGATTCTGAACACTAATGCACTATGCTGCAAATACTTTCAGCTACAGAAGTGAGAAGAATGAAGAAAAAAGTGGCCAATGTATAGTTTCAACAAGAAGGTACAACAGCTAATACAGCAAACATGACATTTGTCAGGGGAATTCTTTATTGGAGTCTGTCATAACTAGGGACCGGATTTTAATGCAAATGCATATTTCTTTCTTGCAACCAGAAAGTATGCTCGTTTGGATATATGTATGAATTACTTCATTTCTTTAATTTTGGACATGGTTTGATGGTGCATACAAATGCATATTTTGCCTGTTTTATGAATAAGCATCATATTTTCAAAGATCTCTATTTATATTGCATATTTCCTTTTTAAAATGTTTATGATATATATTTTTTAATTTTATGTTCAAATTTTCAATCATGGTCATGTGTATACAATTTTTCCTTTGCGTGTTAGAATATGTTGCATATTTGACTCAACATTTCATCATGATTCATGTTTCTGATGCAATACCCATGACGGGACTTCCCCGATCCCTCTACTCGTAACTTGCCTCATCCACGTACCATCAAAGTTGCCGCGAAGAGATTAGTCAGAAGCGTTCACATGTAGCCGCTGTCAATGTAATACTATTCAAACGATAAGGGAATTCACTTACTTATTTTTGAAGTCCCCATGAGGTTTGTTACGCTTCTTCATTTGAAGCTGGAGGCCATTCACATTAGTGGTGACTAGTCTGTAGCAAAGTTTGTTTAGCTTTCTGTAGTCATGCCGAAAGTGAAAGCAAGTTAGAAAACTAAATTACAGCTGTATCAGCGGGAGTTCGAAGGAGAGATGATAAGTACGGATAACGAAATTCTTTATTGCTGAGCGTGTGAGAAAACAGTTAGTTGTGAAAAACGCTTTCAAGTGCTTCAGCATTTGAACACTAATATATACAAAGAGAATATTAAAATTAAATCCACGAAAAGTGCTCCTGTTCAAAAATTGCGTAGTGAATTTTCTAATAATAGTTTATCACAGTTTTCCTTTGATTTATGCGAAGCCTTTTTAGCGGCAGATATTCCGCTGTGGAAACTAACCAATCCCACTGTGAGAAACGTCATAGAGGATACACAGTGCAAAGTGCCGGATGAATCTACTGCGCGCAAAAATTACGTGAAGCAGTGTTACGATCTTACAATTGAAAGCATTAGAAATAACATTCAAGATAATTTTATGTGGGTATCAATCGACGAAACACAAGGTTGTGAGGGACGGTTTATTGCAAATTGTATAGTTGGATCCCTTAATAAGAATGAACAATCTACACCACATCTTCTTGCGGTAGAGCAATTTGAAACCACAAATATCTCCGCAGTTTCCAGATTTTTTATCACTTCCATGAATTTACCATGGCCGAATGGCATTCAGTATGAGCCCATATTGCTCTTTGTGACTGATGCTGCAAGTTATATGTTCAAAGCCAGTACTGCTCTTAAAGATATATTTCCAAATATGACACATTTGACTTGCCTTGCCCATGGGTTGCACCGTGTTTCAGAAACAATTCGGGCAAATTTTCTGCTTGTTGACAAGTTGGGGTCTTCTGTGAAGAAGGTATTTGTTAAAGCACCATACAGAAAAGATGCCTTTAGCACCAAGCGTTCCACTTTCTGCCAGAACCAATTTTAATGCGCTGGGGCACTTGGCTGTGTGCAGCAAGTTATTATACTGAACTGAATGTCGTGAATACATTTGACCCCAAAAGTGCAGCATCAATTCAAATTGCCCAAGATGTACTAAAAAACGCAGAACTAGAAACTAATCTTTCCTATATACCTGCTCACTTCTCTCATATTCCATCTACCATTTCCTCACTGGAGGCAAGCAATAGCAATACTATGAAGAAAGCAGTCTTCTGGGATGTGGCACCATGTAGATGTGGTGTTAACAGACATTTGGGAGGAACGTATCACCTCCCTGAAGATGGAGTCGATACATTCCTCCGAAACGCTGTGAAAACCTCAAATCTTACAATAGCGATACTACTTTGTATCAGTCATTAAGTGTGTTCAAAACCACTGTTTCCAAATTGAATTCGGTTCCTGGAAGAGTTGGTAAAGTAGTAAAGGAAAAAGTAGGCAGCATTCTTTAAAAACATACAGGATATGAACAAATTTGTGAAACTGAAGAAATTTTAGCTGGTAATCGTACTGAACTGCCAAGTAAAAAACCACTAACAGTGGAGCAAATAGCGGCTTTTGTACATGTGCCTCTAATTTCCTGTGAGGTAGAAAGAAGTTTTTCCTGCTATAAGGACATCTTATGAGACAATAGGAGGCAATTAACTATGGAAAACCTAAAACATTTAGTAATTGTGAACTGCAACAGAAGAGAAGTTGAAAGTTCGGAGGGTTAAATGTGAGTACCATTACTTTTTAAATTTGTAATGAAATATGTTGGTTTTGTTGCATGATTTACATTTAAGTATAGCTTTTTATTGCATGTGAATCATTCAGTGATTACATAAAATGAACTTAAATATTGATTTGTTGGTCTAAAATAATGTAAAATCAATTATAATATTTGGTATAAATTTTTATGTGCATATTTTAGTGCATTTTTCAGAAGTTTTTCATGCATAAATGCATACATATTTAAGGGATTATTAGGGCATAAAAATCAGATCCATAGTAATAACACAACAACATAATGGTTAAGGTTAAAATTACCTTAGCTACATCATTGGGCAAACACATGATTACTATATTCACACACCCTTGAGCTGCAATTTCATTGTGATAGTAAAGCTGGACACTTGATAACTGTTACATTACAAAACATATGGTATAAAATTACAATGAATTATATGCTTATTATAAAACAAAAGTTATGGTGTAAAATATGGTTAGAACTCTTCATGTCATATTACATATCATGAAGTCAGTTGTTCCAATCTTGTTATATTCCCATGGACATAATGGTATATTCTACACTTCTAGACATATAGTAAACTGCTTGGAGGCCCGTGGTATAGATGCAGTATTATTTGACATTAATTGTTTGGCCGGTGCCTCATCTTATAATGTACTTTGTCGTTCCGTTGGGAATACAGATTGCAACTGTTAGGGGAATGTTGCCAGGTAAATTAATTTCATGATCATAAAACATTCCTTGGGCACCATGTTCCCTGAATTTGACAGTCCCAGACTTGCTCCTGTTGTGGTATCTCAAATCTAAAGTGTATGCTACCTGGAATATGTAAGGCATGGATAATCAACTGTAATCATTATGCTAGATATTAAATAAAACGCTTTGTTCATTTATTGACACTACCCTATGGAAAACCTGGAGCTGGGATAGCGCAATTGGTATAGCGACTGGCTATGGGCTGGACGACCGAGAGGTTGGAGTTCAAGTCCTGGTAGGGCAAGCATTTTCACTTTTCCATGTCGCCCAGACCGGTTCTGGGGTTCACCCAACCTCCTATACAATGGATACCAGGGGCTCTTTCCCGGGGGTAAAGCAGACGTAGCGTGAAGCTGACCACCACCTCCAACTAGTGCCAAGGTCAAGAAAATGTGGATCTATACATTCACTCCCCCATATGCCTTCATGGCGTAGTGCTTGGTTAGTTAAGCATAGGGACAACTTTACTTTTTTTTACCCTATGGAAAACCATCATATAATCCTATCTCACCCTCTATAATTACACATTTATACTTCTTGCTAGTTTCTCTTTATACACTAAGGCATTTAAATGAATGTAATCTACAGAAGCTACTTCCAGAGCCCCCCCCCCNGTATGACTTACCTCAGCTTTGTTAATGGAGACCTCACAGGATAATTGTATTTTGTCTTCAAGTCTGCTGGCTACATCTAGTGCCAGTTCAAGCATATGCAGTGCCTTACTGCTGTCGAGCTGGCGATAGTATAACATGCCAAGAGAGGAGTAACAGCGAAACAGGTCTTCAAACAGATCATGCTCTTTACAGATTTGTACAGCCTGCATATGATTGGAAACATTTACATGAACCAAGTAGTAAAACCATTGCTAAAACTTGTGTTTAATAATTAGAGGTCAATAACAGGAAAATGACCAAGTTGGAACACACATGATCTAAATGCTTTCTTCGGAGCTTGGAGGGGGACAAGAAGAAAAGCCACCAGCTGATAAAAAATGTGTGGAGTTACTGAAATAAATGGCTAGTAATCATTTTAAATGTTTCCTATTAATGTTGCATGGACAGTTATTGAACAATAAGGATTTTTAACACAACAAGATGCAAAAGTTAACAAAAAATTTTGCTGCAAACCCAGTGACTTATATAAGTGGTCTGTTAAAAAAAAGTTTCAGAACTTTTGAAACAGCGTGCCAACTTGACGTCTTAGCAATGTCAGGTAAGTTGTGCTGCCTAATGATGTGCTTCCTGATTATAATCCTTCCTGCTGAGTCATCTTGCTGTAGTTAGTCATCACCGTAGAGCTATCTGTTCACATGCATGTAGAGAGTGTCCTGTGATATTTAAGATGGCTGATATTCGTGAGTGTGAATGAGTGTCACGTTGGCAGGGTGCTGTACAACATGAATTCTTATATCAGGGGCAAACAGTGAATTGCTGGTATTATTTTGAAGTGCTGAAATGTCTAAGAGAAAATGTCGGGAGAAAGAGACCTCAGCTGTGGAGAAAGAACTCCTCGTTCCTCCATCACGACAATGCACCAGCTCATGCATCGCTACTGACACATGATTTCAGTTTGGGAAATAAGAAAAAGTCTGCTGGAGCCAGGCCAAGTGAGCAGGGTGCCTGAGGAAGCACAGTTATGTTCTTGTTGGCCAAAAAGTCACGAATAAGTAGCGATGCCTGAGCTGGTGCATCATCATGATGGAGGTACCAGGAGTTCTTTCTCCACAACTGAGGTCTTTCTCCCAACATTTTCTCTTAGACATTTTATCACTTCAAAATAATACCAGCGATTCACTGTTCGCCCCTGACATAGGAATTCATGATGGACAACACCCTCGATGTCAACAGGACTTTCACGCTCATGAATATCAGCCATCTCAAATACCACAGGACACTCTCTATATGCATGTGAACAAATAGCTCTAGGGCAATGACTAATGACAGCAGACTGACACAGCGAAAAAAGATGATAATTAGGAACTACGCCACTAGACAGCACAACTTACCTGACACTGCTAAGATGTCAAGTTGGCGCGCTATTTCAAAAGTTCTGGAACTTTTCAAATAGACCACATATAGCATACTATAAACGCACACTGTTGTAAATTGTAAACACCAAAAGTGTTTCAAATAAAAGTTAAATAAGAACTTATTTCATGTCCTACATCAAATTTTAGTATGATGTGACATTTTTCAGTTCTACAACAATGTGAGACTTGGTCTTTCACATTATAGGAAAAACATAACCTAAGGGTGTTTGTGAATGGGGGGCTGAGGGGAAACATTTGAACCTAAGATGGGGGAAATGACTGGAGGCTGAAGAAAGCTGCATAATGGTGAGCTGCATATTTGTACTCCTTGCAAAATAGTAAGATGATCACATTAAGAAGGTTGAAATGGCAGAACACGTAACATGCATATGAGACTAAGTGTTGGTCAGAAAACCTGAAGAAAAAACCTAATTGGAAGATCTAAATGTAGATGGAAGGATATTAAAAAGGATCTTTTGCATCAGAGGTGAAACCAGTGGAGGGGGTCTTGTGAATACCATTGTAAACTTTCAGGTTGAATAACTGCAGGAAATGTCCTAACTAGCTCAGCAAGTATAGTTTCTCAAGCACTCTGCTTCACAGAGCAAGGAGATACCTTTATGGAAAGTATAAAGATATGTTACACTGGACCAATACAAAACAAAACGAAATTCACCTAATACCAGATTTCATAAGAAAGCGTTCAGCACGACAAAGAGGAGAGACATGAACATAATGACTTTCTCCTAATGCATTTATTTATTTTGTGCAAAGAACACTAAATTCTCATACAGCTGTTCGCACACATTAAAATGGAGACAATTATGGCTACGAGGTGTGTTCAGGAAATAACGGGAATTTTAAAATTTCGCGGGTTTGGAGAGTCCAATTGTCAAATTTTTTTTTTATTATGTTGGTATACATGCCCCTGAAGTACAATAAAATTTTCAGCTGTATTCATTGCTTACTTT
>NW_019744422.1:355213-378531 GCF_002891405.2 Cryptotermes secundus
GCACCTGCTCACACTTCGTTGCTTGTTCGTGAATTCTTGGCCAAAAACAATACTGTAACGATGCCCCAGCCTCCATATTCGCCAGACATGGCTCCGTGTGACTTTTTCCTATTTCCAAAAATAAAGAGAACCTTAAAGGGCCGTCGTTTTACAAGCATAGATGACATTAAAAGCGCATCGCTGAAAGAGCTAAAGGCTATCCCAAAAATCGAGTTTGAGAAGTGTTTCGATGATTGGAAGAAGCGCTGGCGTAAGTGCATAATATCGAATGGGGACTATTTTGAAGGCGACAACATTAATGTAGACGAATGAATAAATATTTTTTCCAAAATACGGAAATTCCCGTCATTTTTTGAATACACCTCGTATTTAATAATTTCAATTCACGGCCAAGTAATATAAGACATGAGCGGCCTCCATAGTCTAGAGGTAACGTTCCCACCTCATGACTCGTAATACGCGGGTTCAAATACTCGGTAGAGGTCGTCGAATTTTTAAGGGTGGAAAAATTCAGGGAACAAGTCTTCCGGGAGGGACTTTAAGCCGTGGGTCCCGTGTCGTAGCTTTACAGCATGTAAAAGAACCTCATACCTCCAAAGGAGGTCACTGAGCAAAATTGCGGACGTTTGCCGCCCAACAGTAGTCACTAATACCTCCGGTAGATGGGGGAAGCATTATAGATACTTCTAAGCCAGTAGAGCCGGTCTCGCTGGCTGGGTGGGACTGATGGCAAGCACCAATACCGGTAGGATATAGAGGCTGGTAGAAATCAGAGGGAAGCACAATGGACCACTACAGGTCTAAGTGCATGGGGAAACCCACCCTCTCAAATAACTAACTAATATAAGACATGTGACTGCAAGCTGCACAATATTTGACTATGAATTCAGACACTTCTGTAACATCTGACAAGATTCTGATCTGAAAACCTAAAGAGAAGAGGCTTTTGAAGAGATGTACATGTACACGGGAGCATAACATTAAAACAAATTTGGATTGTACAGAACAGGTGGGTTTTTATAAAAAGGTCAAAGTGAGATTTGAGACTCTCACAGTGGTGACTACAAAGACTGTCTTCTGAGATGTGACACCATGTAACCTGATATACACTATTTTGAAGGCACCAGGCTCTGCCAAAGCATCGGTAAATACCTACCAGATTAAATGGTGTCATATCCCAGAGGACAGTAGTCTTCATGGTAATGAGCCTTTGGGTTAAACAGAGGTGGAAAATTTCCCAACTAATAAAGCAACTATTAACTTTTCAAGAAAGACATAGTGGCATGGAGTTAGCTCCTCATAGAATGTGCATTTACAAGTATTATACAGAATATCCTAGAAATAAGTACAGAAAATTGGAGAGTAAGTACTACGGCCCAAAACAATGAAAATTGTTTACACATACATAGGCCCAGAAATGCTTCAGTAACAAACTAGTGTCCAGCGACACTAGTAGAACAGTGGTTACAAAAGCAACAGAAGCTAGGGACACTTTTAAAGGAAACTGGAGCTTTGAGGGAACGATGTGAACAACTACTTATCTTTTATCAACATCATCTTTACCCTTCAGCAATAAAATAGTCATCATGATGTTCTCTACAACAGTAATATAGCAGAACTTCAGCTGCAAAGTAGCTTTAATGTCATGGGACAGTACAACTTGGGCTAAACATTTGTCAGATAAATGATATCAATAACAAAGGAGTTTGGGTTACAGTAGATGCTCAAAATATTGGCCTTCCATTACCACACAACCTTCAGCTTGACGCATGGTTTCATGGATTAGCTGAAAAATGCCCAGTGTTATGGACCGAGACACAGCCATTTTGAAAAGACTGTAGCAGTTGCTCTGCTGAAGTAACCACCAATTCTTTTAGATGTCCCCAAAGGCAAAAGCCAAGGGGATTAAGGTCTGGTGAAGAACTTGGCCAGAATGCTCGTCTCCACCATCCTGTCCATCTGCCAGTGTAGGCAGTCTCAAGGAAAATTCTGGTGTCTCATCAAATATCCTGCTCCAAAAAATGTCAGGAGGCAGCATCATTCAGTCTCTGAGGCAAACAGTCCCTAACAACACCAAGTCCAAATATTGAGAACTGCTGCTGACAGCTGGACTGAACTGTATTGTGTGGATATACATCACTCCGAATTATGTGAAACCTGAAGAAAGCCGTCTTCTGGGATTTGGCACCGTGTATATGTGGTGTTAACTGACGTTTCGGAGGAACGTATCGCCTCCATCTTCAGGGTAGAAGAAAAAATATAAGAAATCTGCAAGCGAAGAGACAGTGAGAACTGGTAAAAGCAGTCTGCTTTTACCGGTTCTCACGGTCTTATTTCTTATATTTTTTCTTCTACCCTGAAGATGGAGGCGATACGTTCCGGTGAAAGCAGACTGCTTTTACCGGTTCTCACGGTCTCTTCGCTTGCAGATTTCTTATATTTTTTCTTCTACCTTGAAGATGGAGGCGATACGTTCCTCCGAAATGTCAGTTAACACCACATATACACGGTGCCAAATCCCAGAAGACTGCTTTCTTCATAGTCACCGCCGTGAAAGCCTCAAATCTTACATATGTGAAACCTGTTTCATATGTGACAAGCATACAGCTGCTAAACAAAGAACCTTCACAACACTGTTGAAGAAACCACTGACACAATTCTTGGCACAGGCAGAGATCACTAGGCCATGGAGCTTGTAATTGTTGCAAACGGTATATATACAGCATCTGAGAAATAAGAGCCCACCACACTGTCATGCACACATGTTGGGCAGCTTGTATTCAACAAATATTGGTATGTGGATTTTCCCCTATGCACTCCTCCATCTTCCCTGGTCTACTGCAGAAGGGTGACCTATACCAGTCTCACTGATGTGTTGCTCAATTTCATGAAACCTCTTCATGTATAACCTTACAGCTTTGCTATGAATTAAGTGTAGAATGTGTGACCACCTCTGTGGTCTGGTGGTCAGAGTTTCTGGCTACAGATCCAGAGGACCAGGCTTGATTCATGGCACTACCAGATTTTCTGAGAAGTAGTGAGTTTGGAATTGGGTCCATTCAGCCTAGTGGGGATAATTGAGGAGCTATTTCAAAGAAATAGTGGCTCCGGTCTAGAAAACTGAGATTAATGGCCATGGGGATCCATTGCGCTGACCAAGTGACACCCTCTATCCACTAAAATTGGCACTAACTTCGCTGACAAACAGCGGTTGCTCGGTATAGTTTGCTTGTGGACTAAGACCATTGAGCTTCTTTTTTTGTTTTTTGTATGTGTAGCTGTCCCTTTCAAGCACAGCAAAGCAACTAAGACACTAACGGAACAACACTTCACTGGATGTGCTGTTAACTGGAAATGAATGCCTAACATCACATGCTCACAATCCGCTCCAAATTCTAATCTCCTTCAAAAGTGTCCCTAGCATATGTTACTTCTGTAATCAAATTTCTAATCCTACTGCTGCCAGAACACCTTTGAATGGCTCTAGTTTGTTACCAAAGCATTTCTGGACCAAAGTTTATACAATCTATTTAATTGTTTTGAGCTACAGTACTCATCCACCAATTTTCTGTACATATTTCTGGGACACTCTGTATAGATACACACAAACCATTTATTTCTTGATATGTTTCCGTTAAAATATTTGAATTAGCTTATACTAATATTCCTCAGCAAGTTTTAATATTAGCAGTGCTGACTCTTCAGTTTCTATTAAGGTAGTTACTAGACATACATTTTGGATGTTGTCAATGGCTTTCTGTATGTCATGCTGGCACTCCAGCACCAGGCCAATGTTCAATAAGAGCCGCGCCCTCATTTCCATGTGTTCCAAATTTCCAATTCCTCTTAACCTGCAGCAACAAATCAAATACAACTATTTGATGGTGTGCATGAGAATTCTTTGTTGAATTAGTCAGTTAAATAGCATTATATAGGAAATTACATGACAGATAAATTGTGAAGAATGTAAAAAGAAGTAGCAACAATCTATTTAAGTTATAATCCCCAATTTGCAAGGAAGGACTGAAGAAAACTATGTAGAAACCTCACTCAGATAAATGATTTCCTTTCCAAGTTTCAAAATAAGGACATCTCAAATACAAATCAGGAATGATAACTACTACAATGTAACTGGTAAAGCAACAAACACCAGCTCCTCATCTTACAAAGGAGATACAGTACTTCAAACTAATTTGTTGAACAAAACTTTTTTTACATGAAAATGAAATTTCCGTTTATTTAAACGCTCATACACCTGCAGACATCAGGATATTAGACGTCAGATATGTATACAGCAAAATCCGTTTCCCTCAGGGACAAGATTTCTGTATCTGAAATCAAGGAAAATCTTAAATGGGAGTCATAAATAATTCAAACAGAAAACTACTATCCACTGCTACTGAAAAACAACAAAATGAGGTAAAACACATTACACAACTCTAGAAACAACAAAATACTGTGACATGAGCTGAAAGCCAGAATGGTGAAGCAAAAAGAGGCAGCTATTTCTAGGTAATGGTGCAGTAAACATGTTTCTGCAGCAACAAAGCAACAAACACCATCAGAGGAACTGTTGGAAGTAGTATTTTCTAAGCAGTCCATGCTGAGGCAATATAGTGAGGGCCAACAGCAATAGTTAGTCATTTGTAGGTTGGAGCCAATGGTTAGCAGTCAGTCTTGAGTTGCTTTGTTAGTAGGCACTACCTAGCAACTACTGACTGTTAAATTTTACTGGTCCTCGCCAGCACAGTGATTCTTACTTCTGAGTTCCACGGGACCTATGCCCCTACTTTACTGCTGCAGTTATAGTGACCTACGGACTGTTTAAATCAGTAAGACTGTTGCAGTTATACGTCTAGTTAACCATCCAAACACTTAGCACCCAGAAGAAACAGAGACACATCGTAGCAACGAATTGTCGTTGAGTAACAATGGATGAGATGAAACACGTTACCGGTGTATTCTATAAAGAGTGTTCCTGTAACAACGGATTGTCTGAACAGTGATAACAGAACCGCGAGGAATGGTGTCTGGTATCCAGTCGGCATAATGCCTACATAAGCAGAGCCAGAGACAACACAGATGAAAACGAGACAATCTTGGGATAGCCGCTGCCAGAGACAGCTGAGATCCAACCACGGTCAAGGATAGTTGAAATGTCGCATTGGAGTATTGGGCCAGAAGTCAGGTGACACTACAAGTGATAATAATTGTAAGGTGTGTAAGAGTGAGTGTCCAATAAAGATTCGCTAAATCCAAGACCCACGTGAAGTTATTTGTCACGTGACATACCCAACACGTGACAATATGTTATCTCATCACCAAAATGCAGGGCAATATAAGTACATAAAGATACATAACGTATATTTTCAAAATGTGGCGCAATTCAGATATTTGGGAATGACTATAACAATTCAAAACCTGATTCAGGAGGAAATTAAGAGGAGATGAACTTGGGTAATGCTTACTACCATTCAATCCAGAGCCTCTTGTCTTCTTGTCTGCTGTCCAAAAACATAAAAATTAGAACATACAATACTATAATTTTGACTGTGGTTCTGTATGAGTGTGAAACTTGGTCTCTGACATTAAGGGAGAAACATAGACTGAGGGTGTTTGAGAACAGGGTGTTGAGGAGAATACAGGTATCTGGATTGAAGAGAGATGAAGTGACAGGAGGTTGGAGAAAACTGCATAATGAGGAGCTTTGTAACTTGTACGCTTCTCCAAGTATAATTAGAATGATCAAGTCAAGAAGGATGAGGTGGGCAGGGCATGTAGCATGAATGGGGGAGAGGAGAAATGCATATAGGATATTGGTTGGAAAGCCGGAAGGAAGCAGACCACTGGGAAGACCAAGGGATAGGTGGGTGGACAATATTAAAATGGATCTGAGAGAGATAGGATGGGATTGTTTGGATTGGATTGATCTGGCTCAGGATAGGGACTAGTGGAGTGCTCCTGTGAACACAGTAATGAACCTTCTGATTCCATAAAATGCTGGGAAGTTCTTCAGTAGCTACACAATTGGTAGCTTCTCAAGAAGGGCTCAGCTCCATGAGTGAGTATAACCCAATATTATATAGTACAGATACAACGGACCCACAACACGTGCATACAACAAATAATCAGGATGTGATTATTTTAAAAATAAGTTTAAAATATTTTGTATTTTATACCTTTAAAATGTGAAGTGGGGCAGCAGTTTCCTCTACAACTTGTACCCCTGATTACGGCCAGTTGGACCGAAACACGTAGTATTTGAATAATAGGAAGAAATGAATGTTTTTGAAGCGTGAATTTTAATACATCAACGAAGTTACACAAGGACAGTGAGAAGCGAGAGTGCTAATTTAGTAAAACACTAATTTAGGAAAAATTATACAGTATTTACATGGAGCTATTGAGCCATGTCCCCCGTCTATACGGGTAAGGGACAGGCTCGTAAGAAACGACTTGCTTGTTGGCGTGGTGCAGTATGCCTCCCTAAGATTGGGTAAGGGATCTCGAGAGAGGAAAACCCAGGTCAGTATGACAGGCCAAGTTGGGCGGATCAACTAGGCTGGAGCTAGTATGGAACATATGGCGACACAGTGTACATATACTCAAACACTTCCCTAAAACATGGAAATATATTGATAACCTGAGTATACAAATAAAACATGCCTGAGGGGCAGTTGCTGGTTATTACATACAATGGCTGACTGAAGCAGCATTACACTGCGCCTCACGGCACACCAAATCAACTGTGCCACACCTCATGGCGTATCCAAAAACATCTAGTACACATGTATTCAATCAACTTTTCCTAACACAAGGAAGTACATTGATAACCTGAGTAAACAGGTGAACCACGCCTGAAGGGCAATTACTGGTTATTACAACCTCTAACCAAAACCAAAATTCCACCGCGCCTCGCGGTGCAGCAAATCAACTAAACCATGCCACACAGCGTATACAACCAAAGTCAATATGCCTTATGGTGTGCACAAATCCAGTAAGTCACTTACTTGCAGTTTGGCCCAAAAAAACTCAAACATTTACCTCACGAACCAGCCAGTCCCGACTAGCTCGTGAGGGCTACTTCTCCCCCTTCGATCCGCGCTACATGCCAAAATAAAATTTCAGTATCATCAACTTAATTGTTCCAAAACCAAATTTAGTAGTAGTGATGTTACCAGACAAACATGTAAGGGAAGAAGAGAACTTTCGCTTATCTTGACTTACCACGAAGGCTCGCGATCAAGCTAAGAAGGAGGGGGGGAACACATGATTCTGACGTCAGCAGGGAAGAAAGTTCCGGCTCGCATCCTGGTGTCCAGAGAGGCCACTCCAAGGAACTTAAAGGAGAAGAACCGTTGCACGGTTCACTATCAGGATCCTGCTGTATAAATAGTAGTAAACAAACAGTAGACACGAATGGTCTGTTTACCTATTAGAATGGGCACAGATCATTTTTAAAGCAGTCCTAATTAAAACAAACATACATATAAAGGAGAGGAGTGAAGAATTAAGAAAGGAAATGAAGCAATGTTATTCAATATTAATGGCCGCTGATTTACTCAATGATATTTCTTTATACCTCTACTTCTGTTATGTAGCGGCCTCTGTAGTCTAGAGGTAACGTTCCCACCTCATGACTTGTAGTACGCGGGTTCAAATACCCGGCGGAGGTCATCGAATTTTTAAGGGCGGAAAAATTCAGGGAACAAGTCCTCCGGGAGGGACTTTAAGCCATGGGTCCCGTGTCATAGATTTACGGCACGTAAAAGAACCTCATGTCTCCAGGAGACCTCTGAGCAAAATTAGGCCAAGTTTCCCGTCCGAGTAGTTTCCAATTCCTCCGGTAGATGGGGGAAGTATCAGGTACCACTGCCAGAGGAGGGGGGACCTCTCTGACAGAAAGGGACTAAAGTATTACATACCACTGCCAAGTAGAGGGTAGAAACCTTGCTGGCAGAAAGGGACCAGGAACCCCTGCCAGAGGAGGGACGACCTCGCTGACAGAAAGGGACTAACTATTAGATACCACTGCCAGTAAGAGGTTGGAACCTCGCTGGCAGAAAGGGGCTGATAGTAAGCACCAGTACCGGTAGGGTATGGAGACAGTAGAAATTAAAGGGGGATGCACAATGGACCAGTAACCGGTCTAAGTGCATGGGGAAACCCACCCCCTCAATACGGAATACGGAATCTGTTCTTACATTATTGTTACATCATCTTACAAGAATAAGGGTGTTGATATTTTTGTAAGCGGTACTTTGTACTGAATGTAGTTGTTATGGACCCCATTCCTGTTACATATTAATATGAATTTGTTGCAAGGTTATGAGGGTCCATATTTTACAAAGAAAAAATATTCTTCACAGATCTGGTAGAGAGGAAGGTGCAGGTTTATTTACCCATGGACAGAGCATGCCACATTTTCCATACTTCTCAAATTACCCTCATGATTGTATATTATAGTGAACATCGTGGTCATGAGAGTACAAATCTTGCTTCATGTCTGTGTGGTCTTAGCCAAGAGACTGTCCATTTCAAATGAAGTTCTTCTTGGGTTTTACAAATCCCTAAGTCCCAAAGAAGTGCCGAGATAGTACTCAAAATTAGGCTACAACCCCTTTCTTCCCATTCTGTAGAATTCACTGTACACCCATCACCCAATTATTCCAAGCTACATAACTTATGCTATAGAAAGCATCTCTAAATAAACCAAGAGCAAATTTTACATTCTACTTCTACTCCTCTGATGAGTTTCTCATCTACCCTACTGTCTTGAATTATGTCTTCCAAAGTTTTCATCAGTTCATCTATGCAATGTTTGCCTTAACTGCTTCCTGTCACACCCTTCAAAATTTACCAACAATCATTATGACTTCAAAATCAATATATTCACACTACATAGTGCAGACACTGAAAGAACTGTAACCTTCCCACCCCCACACACAAAACAGAAGTCTAATAATTCTTCCAAATTCGTCTCAGAATCCAAACTGATCCAACCTCTGACAACAGTTGTCACGTGTTGGGTGTCACGTGACAAATAACTTCACGTGGGTCTCGGATTTAGCGAATCTTTATTGGACACTCACTCTTACACACCTTATAATTATCGCTTGCAGTATCACTTGACTTCTGGCCCAATACTCTAATACTCAACTTCTGCTTGAGGCCAGGCCCTTTATATAAGGCACACATGGACTCAATAGAGGACACCCCTCAACAAGCTTCGATCTCATGTGCTCGGCAATCCGTTGTTTCAGAAACGCTCCTTATAGAATTCACTGGTAACATGTTTCGTCTCATCCGTTGTTACTCAACGACAATTCGTTGCTACGATTTGTCGCTGCGTTAACTCCCCAATTTCCACGTATTCGTTACCATGGAAGTGTCCATTGCAATTGGAGCAGTTGTCGCGGCAATGGACATAAGATAACGCGTCACAATAACCCATAAAATTCAAGCTGGGATAATGTGGTCAGTATAGTGACTGGTTACAGGGTGGATGGTCCAAGGGTCGGAGTTTAGTTCCAGTAGAGGCAAGAATTTTCTACTCTCCATGTCATCCACAGCAGTTCTGGGGCCCACCCAGCCTTCTATCCAAAAGACACCAGGGGCATTTCCTCAAGGGAAAAGAGGCCGAGGCATGAAGCTGACCATTTGCCTCCAAATAGTGCCGAGGTGAAGACTACCCACTCCCGCATATGACTTCATGGCATAGTCCCCAACTCTATCTTACCTACACAATTAATAAAGCATTGTTAAAAATGGCACATACCATATTTACGCATGTATAGGCCGCAGCACAATTTTCAGACAGAAATTCTAGAAAAAATAATTTTCTTGGAATATTATTTCAGGAGTATTACACCCTGTATTACTAATTATGAATATAATTTTTTTAAATGAAGTGTGATTTCAAATATTTCGAATATAAGCCGCACCCCAGTTTTCCTCTTGAATTTTTGGCAAAAAATGTGCGGCCTATACATGCGTAAATACGGTATTTTCTCCAATTTACCTCTCACACAGATCTAAACTTTTCATATAGGCATTCTTAGCATTTGTCAGCGCAGACTGGTGTAATTCATCATCATTCACAATGCTCTCTGCCTGACAGAAGTACGTGCGGCCAATAGTTGCAAGTGCTCTCTGTTCTTCTATCTGACTGGCCTCTGATCTTGCTAATTCTGGAATACAAAAATATCTTTCAATACTCATTTGAAAATGCCAAATAACTTTATAGTACACTGTCTACACACTTTAACCTTTTTAAGTATGCAGCTATGCATCTTCCACCAACAAATACATCTCACAATACCCAGCACAAGCACATTATTAAATCAACTTAAAGCAGTCTAACCCAACCTAACCTGCACAAAATTTAGATTTGTTAGAGAAATGCAGAAGTGTGTCCAACACAGGCAAAAATATTAGTTTTAATATCACTAGTACAACTAGGGACATAAAATAAAGAGTTGTGGTGGAGTGCATTGCCTAGCTATGCACTACTCTTGTTTGATGGAAGATGAAGACCCCACTCCTTCAGCGCCCTAGAACTATCAACAGATGAGACAGGAGCCACCCAAGAGCTGTCGGCAACCTTCCTGAAGTGTGACCATGTCCATAAATGTAGCCAGAAGAGTCTGAGTGAGTAAGTCCCATTCTAAGCTTACAAGCAGAGGACTGCAGACATGTGCAGAGAACCAGACAAGATGAAGAGTGTAATGTGAATCCCAAATTGGTTAAGTACAGAACTCGTGGAGAAGGCACAGCTGTGTGGGCAAAGATAAACTGACACCAAGATCATAAGTGGCTACAAGCAGTGACACAACAGCTGTGTGAAATAAATGACCATGCTACAATAATAAAACTACAAATTCCTGTCCTAGAAAAGTCAATGATCGCTGTACTGTAAAATCTTCACAAAATATACAAACACACTGATGCGGATAATAAGATTTAAAACTGGAGAACTGATCAATTAACATGTTTAAAGTTGAGTCAGTTGTACTGATTACTCCCAACTGTCAAGAAATTAAGCAAATCAAACAAGAAACTGAACTTTAATTTAATTTAAATGTTATATGTGACATTTCCCTGGGAGCTGGAATAGTGCAGTCAGTATAGCAACTGCCTAAGGGCTGGGCGAATGAGAGGTAGTCTCAACTGCCTTGTAGCTTCTACTACTACAAACAACCTTCGTTGTCTAGTATATAACTTTGGCACAGACAAAACACAGAAAACACAGCCCCTCAATTGTTGTGTAACATCACTGCCTATGTGGAAATGTGTTTCATGAGTCGCTACCTAACAATGAACGTGTACTGTTGCCACACGCTTAAGCAAGAAGGGGTTTATTGTGCTGTTCCCTAGCTATATATGTTATGATATATATACTGTGACATGTACACCCACTGCCAAGTAACAGCTGTGTAAACAGGTGACAGTACAACAGTCACTGCTAAGAAACAGCTCTGTGGACACATTTCCCTGGCAATGAGAGAACATGCAATAATGGAAAAGACATTTTCTGTGCAGTCTGTGGCAGGGCTATATAACGAGGACTAGTAGTTGCTGAATCAACTGAGCTGATTGACTGTTGCAGATGTGGGATGTGAGAAGCTGGTAGCTGAGGCCACAGAAAGGGGAATGTCCGCCATTGGAGGCAGCTACCAAGCAGTGGCTAGTAAAGACTGAGAAAACTTTACGTGTGCTGTAGTTACAGCGATTTTTTAAATGTGTAACTGTAAAACTGTCATAGTTTTGCAAGCAAGTGTCCAATAAATCCGATTACCAATCCATACCCCATCAATAGTTAATCACGTGACAATATATCGTGACTTATTTGCACTATGCAGGACACCCCTGCCCCTCCAGTGGTCACGTAACAGCATCGGAGCCACTGCTGCTGCTATGGTAACAGGCCAGGAAACACTCCACCCCCCGCCGCGGTGACGTAACAGGGGAGACCACTGTTAACATGAGGCAACAGGGAACGGTATAAAAAGCCGGCTGAGCAGTAGGTGAGCAAGAGTGTGTGATTAGGAGTGACACAGTGTGGATCACGAAGTCGCCAAGAGCAGTTGAAGTCTAGCAGTCGCCGAGAGCAGTGGAAGTAATCGTGATACTGCAGATGGCAGTACTTGTGAAATTGTAAGCTGTGTAAATGTAAGAGCAAGTGGAATAAATTCGCTAGATCCAAGATGGCGTGAAGTTATTTGTCGCGTGACATAGTGGCTGTGGCTTTGAATCCCACATGAGGTATAGATGTCTGCCTGCATTTATTCTTTGTGTTATCCTGTGTAGGTAGAAACCTCGCAATGGGCTGATCCCTTTCCCAAGGAGTCCTACTAATTTTCTGTATGATTAAGAAACTGTAAAACATAGGCCAAGGTTCATCAGGGACTGCAGCAACCACCAAGAGGGAGGGAGGAGGGGGAGAAGGAGGAGGTGGCAGTGGTGGTGATGATAGTACACACAAACTGAATAGTAGGGGGTTAGGAAATCCCTAGTGCCGCAGTCAGAATTCAAATGTCGTACCCAAGTGTTTCAGCTGGTGTTTCAAAGCTTTGTCATACTTTCCCATGCTGGTGTACACCTCCCCAATCATCCGGTGTGCCACTGCAAGCCTGATAACGCTCCCCAGGGTTTCATACACTGTCGCCTCTTCCTGCAATAAGATAAGGTAAAGTTGATAAGATAATGAGGCTGGGCCTACAAGAAAGCAAAGACAGGACAAGCAATGTCAATATATATTAATGCTTTCATGTTTAATCTTTTGTTTGCTCCACTAAATTTATGAGCAGATTCCACCATCATGGCAATAACCCCTTCAGCAGTGACATTAAAACTCAATGGGAATTCTTTAAAAAATGAGATACATTATTACTGATCCAGAAAATCACAGCAAATAACTCTATATGGTGATAAATATTCTGAGAAATGTACAAACTACATAACACAGCTGTCACAGAGCCCATGGAAATATCAAGATATAATTAGGACAGCACTGCATTGGACCCAAAAATTTTTGGGATATACTGTGAAGGAAGAGAAAGTGGAGTATGGAAAAGTTCTGGGAATACCACTGAAATGGCTGAACTAGACTAGTGACAGGATTTGTTTTAATGAGCTCTGTATAATCACTTACATTAGTTTCACTTTCTCTGCAAGACATTCTGGAAATTTTAAACTTCTTAAGCTTGACAAAATATTTTTATACCCCTGACAAATTGCCACTATTATTCAATTAATTGTCTCACTGTAAGGGTTGTGGGATGTTGATGTATAAAGAGACAATCACCTGTTGAATTCTTCTGTAAATATTTATTATAGGTGCACAGTATACAGACACACTTTGGTTTGAAGAACTGAAGACTAATAGTATAGCAGAAAACAATACTACTGTTTGCAACACCCACACTTCTCTTCTTATACATCATTGCGTCGGGCCGCATAGAAAACATGTCACTGTCCATATTGTCGTAGCCTTTGCCTAGCAATAGTTGTTTACTGTTTACTCACTGTTGCTAAGCAATGATACTTGCATTATCACTGTAACGTTTGCTTGAATGTGGGCAGTTGACACAAAACAACCCCCCCCCCCATGGAGATGGTTCTAGGCTGTTGAAGTGAGGAGTGAAACGTATGATGTGTCCGGAGCGTGTAGTTGGTGCAATGGGCGGTGGTGGTGCGGAATGTGGTGCCATGGTCGGTGCTATGTTGGCTACGCGGTTGAAGGTGAAGGTGGTGCAGCTCTTAGTTTCACCTCAGGGTTGATTTCCTTGGAGTAGGTGAGGGGCTGCCAGGCGTTCTTGGCGTGTTGCTGCAGCACGGCACCCATGGTGGACGTGGAAACGTCTGTGATGAGTGCAAGTGGCATGAATGTGTCAGGTGTGCAAGTAGAGTGACATGTAACAAACTCGCCTTGCACTTTTTGAAGGCCTTGTGTAGCTCCGGTGTCCAAGTGGTGGGGTGGAAACTCTTGACTTTGGGTCTGGAGAGGATGTCATGAGGTGGTGCCTGGTTTGCTACTGCGTGGGGCAGAAATTGCCTGTAGTAGTTCAGAATGCTCAGGAAACGGAAGAGCTGACTGGCGGGTTTGGGAGGTTGGCAGTTATATAGACAGTTTATTCGTTCTCCCAGTGGCTGGGAACCCTTGGCAGAGGCTTTGTAACTGAGGAAGGTGATCTTGGATGCTCAGATGATTCCTTTCGCGGGGTTGATGAGGATTCCGTACCTCCAAAGTTGGTCAAGGAAAGACCGTAGATGCCATTTGTTCCTCAAGAGACCGGGATATGTGCCACCATTGATATCCGCTGTGGTAGTTTTTCTTGTTGACGGCAGGAGCAGAGCTGCGTACACTTTTGTGCCCAGGCTCTGTAGCGGTGATGGTACCAGGAGAGGGTGGGTGTAGCATTATATCGGGAAGGGGATCTGCTGCCCGAGAGGTGGTTCCTGAAGCTGGGATGGGGGGGGGGGGNGGAGAGAAGATGGGCCACCTTGGTGCTGAGTGCTGCCACCTGGCAAGAGAGGTCCTTGATGCACTGCATAAGTGTATTGTTGTCGGGGAGTGGCGTGATGCTTGTGAGCGCTGACTGGGATGCAGCCTCGATGATGCGGTCTGCACAGCGGCGTGCAGCGTCCAAGTCGCCCTCAGGCTTGCCAGTGAGAATCACCCTTACGTTATTTATGATATTTATTACTGTTTGACAGTTACGGTTTTGTTTCTGTAGGGTGCCCTCTATGATGAGAGGATGGGCCTGTCTTTTGTATATGCTGCTGGCCCTTGCCAGCGCAGTCTTTCTCAGGTCTGAGTCATCAACCTCTACTCTCACAAAGATAGTTTCTGATTGGATGTCAAGTGGCACTTCATTGTAGTGTCACATGATGAGGATGCATATGATGGGATAAAGAGAGGTTCAGGAAAGCTCAAACACTTCCAGGAGCTCACATAACACTGCGTCATTACTGCCTCAAAAAAACCACGTTGAGACAAAAGTGTTTTCAGAAGAAAATGTGTTCAACACCATATGTACAGTACACTTGCAAAATGAAGAGTATTAAGTGGAAGGTATTAGAGGATATTTATCTTCCAAGTATGACAGAACAGAGGCTAGTAAAGTGCAACTAACATTTTTGCATCAATCTGATCCCAGTAAATTTTTAAAGTATCCTTCACCATGAAATATTTTCAGAATTCCAGCTCAAAAGGGGATACAAACACTGCAACAGGTTGCACATTTATAATCAGAGTAAGGGAATCCATCCCACTGCACTACTGAGAAACTACAAACCAGGCTTCACACACTGCAAAGAGCTACTCATACAATAATATTCCTCACTTAATTGCAGAACTAATTTAATATTTTCTTGAATAAGTCTGCAATATTTTCTCTTTTTTTGCCTTATTTATTAATGTTGTATTACCTATGAAGCTGAATGTAATCTTTAACCTAAGTGAGCAACAACAACATGTATGGAACCTGTAATGATAAATAAACATGTATTCAATCCATCCATTTATGTCCCATAATGAATTTTCAAAAAATTTACTTACGGAATCAAAATATATTTTGGAAGAAACCTGCATAAATCTGGCTAAATGTTTCTTCCACCATAAATTAAGGCCAAAGACAAAATGTTAACACTCCCTAAAATATTACAAGTTGCATACCACAAGAAAGCCCCACTTAAGGGCTTCAACTGGTACAAGAACGAGTTCTCTTTCTTAATTATGACCAAAGTTATAAACACTTTTGTGAATTAAAGTGCATTAAAAGTTAAGGAAAACTCATAATTTTCATGCACTAACTTAGAAATTAACTGTCACAGGAAAAGAAAAACTTCCATTTGTCACATACTCAGACCTTGTAGGCTCATACAATTTCATTGAAATCCAAGGTGGTCATGCCAATTGCTGTGTTAGTTTGACAGAGAATGACCACATTGTAACACCATCTCTTGGCTTTTTCTGCTAATTTCATAGTACTGCTTCATACATATATGAAAAGGGGACATAACAACTGGTAGCAATCTGCCAACAAATGCTATGATGTAGTTCTGATCACAAGGATTACTTCACTTCCCTTCACACATATATTGCTTCCCCAGTCTGAAATGCAATCTTACTGTTATAGACATTGGAGAAGGAACAAGAAGAATATTTCTGCTGCGTGGGTTCAAAGAATCAGCAAATTGTTGCAATTGATTAGAATTGCTGTTTACAAAGGAAGATAAATTTGATGCACAAATTGTTTATATAATGATACCCATAAAAATTTGCAGAGTGAAATGACTTGCTTTGCCTGGACTCATGCATGGCACCAAAAGGGCTCTCAAAGTCAATATATCAGACATTCGTCCTTACAAGGTTAAACTGGTATGAATATATAATGAAGAAACATGGAACCTTAAAACAGAAACAAGAACAAAATTAAAGCAATGGATATAAAGGTTTTGAGAGTACTGAGGCAAGAACAAGAAGGGATAGAATTGAACATTTTTGAGAAGCTAGGATTAGAAATTTGTTAAAGTGCTCAAAGAGAAACAACCACAATGTCCTGGCCACATAAAAAGAGAATAAAGATACTGAAAAGGGAATTGCAACTACAGTTTAAAGGAAACATGCTTCTTATGGGATAACTATAATAAGATGGCAAGGAGAAATTGGTGAACATTAGTATGAAGAGCAGATTATAGAAATGATGCTAGAAGTGGAAGAAAACAAAGGGTGAGAAGAAGATAGAAAAAGGAGGAGAGCTGGCTGGAGAAGAAGAAAACTCCCGTAGTGTAGGAAATAATATTCTCCTCAAATAAACACAGTATAAAACCTCTACAGTAAACCAATTTCTTTGTAACTAGAGCGACAAGCAGATTTCCAAGGTCATAAAGTAACTTCTCTTACTCACATATCCTTCTTGCCTACCTTATACTCTTTCAAAGCATCTTCATAAGAACTGTGTTTGAAGTGTAGCTCCCCCAGTTTATTACAGGCATGTGACAGCTGTTCAAGATTTCCTTCACTCTTTGCCTTCGTCTTTCTTCGAATGTATTCTGCAAGTAGTTGTACAGTACTACATTACACAAGCCACGCTGCTAACACATGTCATTGACCAACAATTTTTTTAAACGTTTCAATGAGCAAAAATTACTATAGCAGGGGCAGTTCCTGCACCCTTTTACCGTTCAAATAACATGTGATAGGAAGTGACAAAAAACAGAGTTCAGCTTCAAAGCTGTAATGCTGTTCCTTCTGGCCTATTTTCCTTAGAAGTGTAACTGTTTAGTGTTTAGGTAGAAGCCATTGCCAGCTTAAGGCAATGTGTTACAGTTCATTTAAAAGACAGAGACTCAGTGTAGTTTAGCTAGAATCCTTATAAAGCATGTTTACATTGGAAAGCAAGAAAACAAACATGGCAATGGATGAGAATAGAAAAACAGTGAAAAATCAAAGCAGATAGTTAAAATAAATGTATAGGATTATTATGAATGGGAGAAAAACTCACTTTGTGTTAAAAATTACACAATGTACAGAAGATGCAGTCTGTGTTATTACAAAAACTATGTCCAGTGTTGCAACTAAAAAAAGAGAAAAATGAAAAGGTTTTGACTTCTGAGAAAGAAAGAAAGAAAGAAAGGAAAATCATTTGTCAAATAATTGAGCTTTAGGGGTCTTAAGACTTGTAGGAGAACTGTATGGCCCTAAAAGTGTTGTGACTTTAAGGAAAATTTTACCCTGTATCTGGGAAGTTCTGTGACTCAAAATTTTTCATTGAGAAAATTTCTGAAAGGCTTAGGGTTCAAACATTATTGTCTTGACGTCGAAGATTACTCATGGAAAAATCTGAAATCAAAACCCTGTACTAGAAATGTTTAAGGAGAATTCAGCAACTGAGGGAAGCAAATGCTATTGTGCACATGGATAAGACACAGATCAATGCAAACATGTCATGAGTGAAAGGCTGTAACTGACTCTCCAATACCACGCCAGACGTTCCTGCAGGAAAAGGTGGGCAGTCAATTTAGCTCACACTGGAAATGAGGAGGGGTTTGCAACAAACAGCTTGTTACCGTTCTAATCCAAGTCAAAAGGCAGTTTTCACAATCAAATGGACAGTGAGAAATTTAGGAAATATTTTTGTTGAGAAAGTAATCCTGAATTGTCTAAAGGAGGCTATTACTGCAATTGATTTAACCTAATATTCAGTCAAAACAAAAGAGTGCTTTACAATGGCATACATGAAATGTGAAATGGCTGCATGGTTTCAATGCAGTAACATCATATTCAGAAATGGTCTCTCAACAGAAGAATTTTATGAATTCATAAAATGAACAAACTTTATCTCTGATTATATATAACTGATGAAACAGTTTGGGTAAAAGTGTCTAATGTCTTTACGCTCATACCACACAACTGCCATTTCAGTTCAACAGAAGTGAACTGAAAAGAACTTAAGGACAGAAGTAGGGCCAGGAACACTATGTACAGAAGCTAATATGGAAGAAGGCTATTTCACACATAATAAATTGGGCTGCACAACTGAGAAGAATATAACAAAAATAGTGATTCAATGGAAATAGGAGTGATAGTGATTGCGGGGCAAGTGAACTTGTGTGAGGGAGCGTCAGTGAAATGAAGAGTGTTTCTAGGGAACTGCAATACCTGCTGTTTATGCATTTATGAAGGAAATCATGTGAAATTTGGGAATAATTTATTTTACATGTATGAATTTAACTTACATAGTCAACAGTGAAGAAGTATGGCACATACAGAGGCAATATTTTTGCATGCAAACTTCAAGCTGTCAGTCAATTGACACCTTCCTCAACTCCTACCCCACCTTCTAATCTATGGTACTGGCTCACTTGCTCCTGAACATTTTCACACAAGGACTAGATTTACTTTCATTACATCTGCCTCCATGGAGCAGAATTCTACTTGAGAACATCACATCACCTACTCAACAAATTCCCCACCTGTTATAGAATCCAGAGATTCATTGCCTTTTCAAAAGACCCACATTGCTCCATATCCCAAGCCAAATGAATCCACTAAACAACTTCCCACCTTATTTCTTTAAGAACTTATTTTAATATTATACTTCCATCTATGTCTAGGCTTTATAAGTGGCTCTTACCTTCAGCGTTTTCCTATAAAAATGATGTATTCCTCATTTCTACCATACATATAACATAAAAAAAGGTAAAGGTACCCCTGTAACAGACCATGGACACCCATAGGGATGTGAGACATCAAGGCTCCCACATTCTCTAGACAATATAACATAACTGATTCCTTAGTTTCATCATCCCATTAATAGTATGTGATGAGTGTAAATTACAAAGATCCTTACTATACAATTTTCTTCAGCTTCCTGTCACTCTGTCTTAGATCTAAACATCCTCCTCAGCATCCTCTTCTAAGACACCTTCAATCTATGTCCTTCCCTTAATTTGAAAGACCCAGTTTCACACGCAGTAAAAACAAAAGATAACACTTCAGTTCTGTATATTTCAATCTTTATGTCTTTGGGCAGCAGACCAGAAGAAATAAAAAAATTTACAAGGGACAGTAGCTGGCGTTCCCTTGCCCTAACTGGAAACTTAATTTCGTCGTGGCCGTAATTTTGTAGCTGTAATATTGTTCTCAACTACTCAACTTAGCAGGCATAACCTTTGATGCTTAAGGGCCTTAAAGCCCTTACTCACTGACTCATTACATTAACTCTGTCACATCTTCGAAGGATTTAATCTTTATAACTCCTTTTACGGTAAATTCTTCCAACGCTTTCGTTTACTAAGACGACTCTCATATGAGAATAACAAAAGGGAAGTTACCCCAGTTCTTACTTTACAGTATTCTCACGTATTCGAACCTACAGTCTAAAATGACAAAATAAAGCAATATAAATGGGATTAATAAATGCCAGTAACCAGAGCTGGATCAAGAATCCGTAACTAAACGTGTAAGTCTTGGCCATCACAAACCTGATCAAAACCAAATACGCTGGCATGTAACCTTCGCTGCTACCAGAAACCAAACCAAACAAAATATGAAAATAAAAATCCAGCGCAGGGTGCAATGCACTTGTGTGTCCGCGAGCGTCTGTTATACGATGATCTAGAATAATATTTCACACTAACATAATTTCTAAATGTTTGGGAATACAATCATACTTACTTTGTTCTTCCATCTTCCGCGTTTAAAAAATCATAAAATGCCAAAACGAAAATAAAGTGTATAAATATGTCACACCGTTATACCGTTACATCAATTTTCAAATGGAAATGGTCCCTTACAACGAACACAAACATGTTCAGCCGGTAGAAACATAGCAAACCAAAAACATTAATTTATCCCCATAACCTCACATCACAACTTCCCGCCATTCACAGTTGTATGACTAAAAAAAAAGGGGGGGGGATGAGAAGAAGAAGAAGAATAAGAAGAAGAACCAAACTACACAGTATAAACAGCGTCCACAGATAAAATACTAATCAGATAATTAGGATCGATTAGGATCGTTTAGCATTCGCCACATTCCGGACTTCTGGAGATAACACGAGAGAATAACGAAACAGTACATCAGCTATAATAGCTATAATATTCATAGACGCAAAGAGATAAAGAGTCTCAAGAGATTCTGAAATAAATTCACTACGAAGCTGTTTTCGGAAAGAGCTCAAGAAAGTTAGGGGTTCTCAGAAGTCTGGCAATGGAACAAATAATTATACGCCAAATTTATGGTACTGCGAGGACCTTTTATTTTTAATGGATCAAGAACTTCCCAGACAGAGGTAACAATAATAAATTAACGATATCATAGTTTAATGATAGATTTTAGTTTCGATAAATACTGCTCTTTTATTTTTTCCGAGCCATTTATTAAAATAGCTCGCGGGGAAAATCAACAAAATAAACGCACTTTTCAAATTTAACTATATTACCTTCTCTTATCCGACGCAACACATAAGAACTTCTGAATTCAGGTTGACCGAGAAAATTTCCTTCTTTAAAAAGTGCGGAATACAAGAAAAAATCATATTTTCGTTCCACTTATCTCTGCAAATCTCTGTTTTCAACAATGAATAGATCTCAACTTACTGACTCCCGTCTTGGCGATGGTTTATGGGTAGCACTATTATTCTACTCCGTGGCCTATAGTCTTCCAGCGAACTATACCAACCGAGCGACCACCGCTTGTCTGTGAAGTTAGTGCCAACTTCGGCGGATAGATGGTGTCACGTGGTCAGCGCAACGAATCCCCACGGCCGTTAACCTCGGTTTTCTAGACTGGAGCCGCTATTTCTCTGAAATAGCTCCTCACTTATCGTAACAAGGCTGAGTGGACCCCGTTCCAGACCCACTACTTCTCAGAAATTCTGGTAGCACCTGGAATCGAACCCGGGACCTCTCGATCTCTCTCACGTATGAACAATTTTCCGATGAAATGCAGTGCCGAAGACCATATTACCGAACTTTCTACATGAATACGGATGTCGTACGAAATCATGAACTGAGTTATCAAATAGCTTTATGTAGCCTGAAGACACAAAGTGGTTATGTTAATCCCTTTGTGCCTGCCACTCTGTCCTGAAATCTCAAGTATGACCCTGGGCACAATACTCAATAGGTCAATTTACACTTTTGTTAAGCTATGAAAATTTGGAAGATGTTTTTTCTGAAACTACTGTGAATATGGCTTTTAATAATTTTTTGAACACATTTCTTAGAATCTTTCTACACATGCTTTCTTGTGGTAAAATCCTTATATTCATATAATCTAAAACCATGGCTAACTTCCGATATTAGGACATCATGCGCTAATGAAAGAAAACTTTATCTATGTAGCTTACAGAAACAGCAATGAGCCTAATAACAAAGAACACTTAAGAAATATTGTTGAATCTTAGCCAGGGTTATTATGACAGCAAGAAAATACTATTATAATAAACTTTTATTAAAATCTAACAGTAAGATTAGAACTACTTGGAATATAGTAAAAACCATTACTAATAATAAAGGGCCTAATGAGAATGTAACTACAATGAACTTAAAAAACAATTATCTGGTAACTCCCTAGCTATAGCAAATGCGTTTAACAATTACTTCTCATCTGTAGCCGAAATATTACGTATCAAAAACTCCTTGGGGAAAGCCGCTGTTAATAATAAAGATTCTTTATCTTATTTACATCAGAAATTTTATCATTCATTTCAATCTATGAAACTTAGTAATAAGAATACTCATGAAATTGAAAAAAATAATATTAAAACTAAAATTCTGGACTGTATCCATCGTCCCAGTCAGTTGAACCACGACGTTTCGGAAGCTGGATCTGCTACCGTCCTCAGGTAAGTAAAATGGAGGTAAAAAAGGGGAAAAAATGGGAAAAAAATTAAAAGGTAAGGAGGGTTCTTATGTATCCTATACAGTTGGGTCCCTTAGATCAAGCTAATCTCAATCACTGAAAAAAATAATATTTTCACTAAAACCTAAGAACTCTCATGGATATGATTAAGAATTCTAAAATTTAGTGCTCCGTATGTCTTATCACCCTTAACATACATATATAGCAAGATCCTACAAACAGGTATATTTCCTGATAGATTGAAATTCTCAGAAGTTAAGCCATTATACAAGAAGGGTGATAAATCAGAATTTATGAATTACAGGCCTATCTCGCTCCTCCCAACTTTTTCCAAAATTATCGAAAAAATCATTTATAAAAGATTATACTTCCATATAAATAAGCACAATATATTGGTCACTGAACAATTTGGATGCACAGAAAATCATCTACTGAAATGGCAACACACATTCTTTTAAATAATATATTGTCTTCTTTAGACAAAAAGAATGATGTTGGTGGTTTATTCTGTGACCTACAAAAGGCGTTTGATTGTGTTAACCACAACATACTCCTGGCAAAAATGGAATTCTATGGAATCTCGGGCATGTTAAATAAGTTAATGAGATCATACTTACAAATTAGATATCAGAAAGTATCAATGAAAGCTATCGAACTTAATAAAGTATCTTCAAAATGGGAAGTAGTTAAATATGGAGTTCCACAAGGCTCTATACTGGGGCCTTTATCGTTCCTTATTTACATAATTGATTTCCCATTATCCGTTAAGAAAACAGGTAATCCAATATTATTTGCTGATGATACAAGTATTATCATATCAAACACGAATCCTGAAGAATTTAAAAATAATATCAAATTAGTTCTGAACGAAACAATTATGTGGTTTAATAGTAACTTTCTAACATTAAATTGTGATAAATCACAGTTCTTTCTAAAAAAAAA
>NW_019744422.1:378635-410771 GCF_002891405.2 Cryptotermes secundus
CTTGGAGGAACCTTACTACAGATTTATCATTAAGGTTAAATAAGGCTTGTTATGCAATAAGGGCAATAAAGCCATTTATGTCACTAGAATCAATGAGGATGATCTATTATTCCTATGTACATTCTTTATTGTTGTATGGTATTATCTTATGGGGTAATGCCCCTCATAATGAGAGTATCTTCAAAATTCAAAAAAGAATAATAAGAGTTATATCTGTTTCGGGTAGACTGGATTCATGCCGCGGATTGTTTAAAAAATCACAAATATTGCCACTTCAGTCTCAGTACATTTTCTCCTTGCTTCTTTTTGTCATTAAGAACAGAAATTATTTTATAGCTAATACCGATATTTATGATATCAACACACATTATAATCACAATTTATATTTACCTTCTACAAATCTATCAATAGTTCAGAAAGGAGTGCTTTTCTCGGGTAGCAAGATTTATAACCACTTACCCTCGAACATTAAATTGCTATCCAAAGATATTAAAGAATTCAAATTGTTATTAAAAAGCTATCTCACTGAACATGCTTTTTATAGTATTGATGAATATTATAAATCAACTTCTCAGTGAACACTTTGTCTTGATTGTCTCTCCTACGGATAATATAATTACACAGCTTATGTATCTACTACAACTGTATCAGTGTTTGTATTATTGTATCAGACTGCACTAATTTATAGTGGTTCTTAGTGTTTTCATTTGTCCTTGTATGGGTTAGGAATGTATATTTTATCATCTTATGTTCAAACATGGTTATGTATGTATATTTTATTATTTTATGTTTAAACATGACAGATTATATATCCAGTAGGTTCGTTTGACCTTATATGGATTGACAGAATGCAATAAATAAAGTAAAGTAAAAGTAAAGCCTTGTGTCTACAACAGGCAAATTATTCAAAAAAGTTATTCTGAAAATAGTCCAAAAGCACACATAAGAAAAGGGCCTGCTTAATGGAAGCCAGTTTGGTTTCTGTGCCCATCATAACATTAAACTTCAAGGTATGAAGCTTACAGACTATGTCTCCTTAAATTTCAACAATAATATGTCTACAACTGCTGTATTCTTGTACAGTGAAAAAGTCTTTGATACAACTTGGTACCTAGCCTTGCTATATAAATTACTGGAATTAAAGAAGAAAGTCGTCTTCTGAGTTTTGGCGCCGTGTGTTCTTCATTTTGGCTGTTTCGTTTCCTCCAGCCTGTCAAGGATCACCTGGGACTGAGGACGCCAGGAATTTACAGAATTCCATGCAAGTGCGGCAAGGTCTACATCGGGCAAACGGGCCGTTCTGTGGACATGAGGTTGAAAGAACATCAACGGCATCTACGATTAGAACATCTGGACAAGTCAGCCGTAGCTGAACACAGCATCGAGCTAGACCACCGAATCCAGTTTCACAAAACCGCCATAATCACCAGTAAGAGCCGTTACCTAGATCGCATAATCATGGAGGCCGTTGAGATCGAGCTCCATCCGAACAGCATGAATAGGAAACAGGGTTCTGTCTCAGCAAGTCATGGAAGCCTCTCATCTCTTTCCTCAAGAGAACTCCAACAAGCCACCCCAGTTCTTCGTCATGTCATTGACATCAGTAGCCTGTCCCCTGTAATCATGTCATTGACATCAGTAACCTGTCCCCAGCCAACCAGTTCTTCTTGTCTAACCGCAGCCTCCAAGTGCTATTGACCTCCAGCTTCCTGGATTCACTGGCCGTCCCCCCCCCCCTTAGCACCAACACCATATGGCCTTATTCGCTCTCCACTGGTCCTATTGGTCTGCTCTTCCTAACCACGCCCCCTGCCTACTTCCTATATAAAGCAGCGCCTTTCACTTCCTAATCATTACAGCTACTGCTTTCTGCACTCACAAGCCATTCACCTGCTCTGAAGATGGAGGCGATACGTTCCTCCGAAACGTCAGCCAAAACGAAGAATACATGGCGCCAAACCCCAGAAGACGACTTTCTTCATAATCATCGCCGTGAAAACCTCAAAACCTACTGGAATTAAAATTTTTGATCACTCTAATAAAGCTTATTAGCACTTTTCTTTCTCAGAGAAAATTTAGAGTTTGGGTTGAAGGTGAAATGTTTATGCCTATACAACGAAGACCTGTTGTAGTTTACATTGGTGCAGAGCACTTAAAGAGTACACAGACAAGATTGGTGCATATCCTTAGTTAATTATGAAGATCAGTTGACTACATATTTGGAGAGGAGTATAAAGTGATTGAAGACAAGACTTTATAGTGATTTGAAGTCATAGTTTCTGTGTTGAAATCCATGGCTAGACCACTAGAGGGAACTCAGAATATAGTGCATGTGGAACAGTGAACTGGAAAGTGTGTTAATCAGCAACAGTACTGTATTATGTGTAATTAAGAGAGATTGTAATTGAAGTGCTAATAAATCCACTCATCCGAAGTAGAACCCGTTATTTTTGTCAAGCATACCCCCATACACGTGACATTTCTTTTCATCCATTATTCACCGGAACATCTTGGACCTGACAAAGAAAACTGAATGAGGGAGACAGCAAATGAAAACAGAATATTCTGGGGATGGAACCACACGGAAATCAATCATTTGAATGACCAAGGAAACTTGAGAATAACATTAGGACCTGAGGAACAGGTGCCATTACTAAAACTACTTTCTGGTCAAGCATACAGCTCAGGAAGCGTGAATAAACAGTGTGAAGCATTTTCAGTTATCAAATGTTTTAATACATCATTTCACATTACATTGGAATGATAGACTCTGGTGAGCTGTCAATATGACCAGTATATCGGATCACAATGAATACAATACTGTCAAACAGAGGGCGACAACAGCTTTCAGTAGCAGCCAAATGCACATCCATGTTCTGCCAGAGCAAATTAATAAATCCATCACTTGTTCTACATTCCACTTTAAATACGATTGGTAGATAATAATCAACTGTACTCTGGAAAGAAAAACACAAATTCATAAATTCATTCTAGACACAATACATATTAGAATTATCTGGAAAATCTATTACTGTCCATTAAATACCCTTTCCTAATATCACCAAATACTATGGCCTGACATTTAGAACAGACACCATGTTCAGACATTTAATTGCAAAGGGTCAAATTTTCTGTTTTTCTCACTCTAGGCCGGAAAGAGTTTATGGGAGGCTGGAGAAATCAGTGCCAGAACTACCAAAGAAAGACTCTGATAATAGTTTCATTAGTAGAATAAATCTGATCAGCATTAAGTTAAAATGTGGTAGTTAATCAGCCATTCGGCCTGACCTCAGTATTTCAATTAAAGAAATGTCATCCTCATTAATGGAAATCTGAAGAGAAAAGTAAGGGTTCTATCTAGTTTTCAATGTAGTGCAGCTAAGTGTAGCTTCCATTGTTCCTACAAATATTTTTCTATATCACACACTGTAAAACAAGATCAAGAAACAAGAGAGATTTCCTTCAGGTTCTTTCAGTTATGACTGGAAGGACAGAACTCATTCTGAACATAGCAGTCCCATGTAGGGTCATGATAATCATCAATTGATCTTTGTTATTTATGTGCTTACTGAACCAAAAGGCCAATTATAAAGCATGAGCACAGATGCAAATAAAATAAACACACAAAAACAAAAGACAAAAAAAATGGTAACTTGTATAATTTCAATAGTGACTACTCAATTCGTGCAATCCTCCCAACCATGGTGTGATAAGGAGGGGGGAGAACCATGCCAGCACACAAAAACACACACACACACACTCATTAATCTTGACTAGAATTGTATTTTAATAATTAAGAAGTACAGTTACAATTCTGACATGCCAAGCAGGAACTCAAAGACCAGCAGTTTCCAAAAGGGGACAGAATTTAGTGCCATGGTAAACTTAAATAAGGAAGACTGCATCAAGGTGATAACTCCTCTAATGTAAGGTGTCCAATTTTAACTGCTTCTAAAGCATAAGCGTAACTTAAATGGACGTCAGAAAATATGATGGTGATGATAATCTAGACCATTTACACAATCTATAAGTTTGTGACGATGGTACTTTAGCACAAATATTATGTTTCTGGATATTATCCATCATCCTGTTTTTACTTAAGAACACTGTCCTGTTCATATTTCAAAACGTGTTTTTGAGACTGGATTCTGTCTCTGTCTTCAGTGCAGCCTAATCGATTATACCCCATGCCTATCTCTGGACTAGCTCTATTGATTGCGCCCGACTGAGTACATTTTACCTGATGATGGAGACAGAATCCAGTCTCCCAAAACGTTTTGAAATAAAACATGACAATGGATAATGTCCAGAAACATAATATTTGTAGATCATTTATGTCTGCCCAGCTGTATGGCAGGACTTTAGAAGGTAATCCCTGGGGTCATTCAGAGTGGAAAAAATTTTATATCAAAATGGATATGATTCTCGGTGGTTACACAGCTATGGGCAGGGGAAGTTACAATGATGTAATTGGGACAAACATGTTTATTAGAACAAAAAACACTTCATGGCTGTATATGATTTTACATACCCTGGACTTTTTTAACTGCTGTAACAAATGTTCACTATGTCTGCCTTTAATGCACATTCTTGCCCATTTCACAACAATGTGTAATGTGACAAAAAACGGAACCTCAGTCATTGATGTGTGTGGCCACACGGACAATGCAACAAAATTCCTCATGTGTCCAACCTGCATTCATGGAAGGCATGGGAGCTAAGGTCAGGTGATCATAATGGCCAATTCTGTATCAGTGAAGGCAGGAGTGTGCAATCCAAGTCTCAAGGATTGAGGTGCTCAATTTGTTGGAGATAATGTTATATTTTAGCGTCCTGTTGCACTGATTCATGTCCATGATTTATTCTATCCATCTTACAGTGCATACATTTATTCACCTTACTCTTCTCTCTTGCACTACATGTTTCAGCACAAAAGTGCCATCTTCAGGTGCTTTTCGATGTACGTCAAACTACTTTATTGCATGCCCTGTTGTCTTTATACTAAAATATATATTCATCATACATATTGATAAATATATATTTTAGTATAAAGACAATGAAGTAGTTTGACGTACATCGAAAAGCACCTGAAGATGGCACTTTTGTGCTGAAACATGTAGTGCAAGAGAGAAGAGTAAGGTGAATAAATGTATGCACTGTAAGACGGATAGAATAAATCATGGACTTGTTGGAGATAATACAGAGTTTAACACCCACCACACTGTTGTGCATGGATGGAACAATGAGGAAGCAGAAATTTATCAGGTACTGATACAAGGACTGCAAAGCACAGTTCCAGTAATGTGCTCCTTGCCATGCACGTTTCCCCTCACAGGATATTCAACTGGCAATGACACACTGTAAAATATCCCTCTTTCTAGCCTGTTGATGGGTAATATAAAATACACCTGTATCAGGGATTCTTTGTTTTGGGAATTGTCTCCTATATTACTCAACAGCAGCAGGAGGAATTCTGTTACAAAACACACAAAGTGAATGCCTGCATGTTGTTCGTTACTAAATGAAAATGGTATGTTTTCCATTAAATTATGTATTATTGTACCAATGCTACACAACCTGCTAGCTGCTGCACTACTGTAGCATAGATCTGCATTCCAACACATTTCAGCTTATATACCATTTTCTCCTACCCACAGATCTGCAACCTTGAGAAGCACACCAATGTTGATTAAACATTTATCAGTGTTTCACTTAGAATTATGGCAGGAATGCATACCTGTCAAAATATCATTTAAAACAGTACACAGCCACAGGAAATTTTTGCTTCAGAATCACTGGTCCAGAAATCAGACATGTCTAGTTAGGTAGACAGAAGTGATAAATCTCAGGTTCAGTATTTTAAAGAGGAGGATAATTTTAATTTTCTCCAGATTTTAAAGGCATTAGTGAAAAGTTTAAGTTTAAAAAATACAAGCATTCATAAATGTATATATATTTGTTATATTCACCTGAGTAGTCATTGCTATCAAACCGCTTATGCGTGTTCTTCACTCCACCACCATAGTTCTCTCGGCCACGACCATAGCTTCCATATCCCCAACGTTGGCCACCTACAAGAACACATTAAGAAAAAGAAACTATGCTCAACATATTATATGCATCACAGAATTTAATGGCATATGCATATAAGACAATGACAGTGAAAACAGAGTTGCTGGACATAAGCTGGGGGATGACAAAAGAAGAAGAGAATCAATGTGTGCTCATACACAAAAATACGGAGTACTGTGCCTAGGGCATGTAATGTTATGCAAGAAGTTCAATGCAAAAATAAAATCTTACCTTGTTCTTGTTCTCAAAGATGTGACACTTGCTGACAGACACAAACAGCACAATAGCTGCTGATCACAGTCACAATCTTCCTCCTCTAGATTACCTGGTGTATTTACATGCATAATTTATGCAAACCCTACTTTCTGACAAGAAATTGTGGGGGGGGGGGGGGNATACTATATTTTTATTCATGATAAAATTTTGAGCAATGCATAATTTTTGTGGAAAATGTGATTAAATTATATTAAGGCATGATTTCCTGCAATAAAAAGTGTTCATGTGTTACGGTACTGGTACAGATCTGGTGGACATACTGTAAATACATATGGTATGCTTACTATGAATATGGGTATTTTGTATGTAGGGGGTGTATGTGCTGTTGTAGCTTTTATGTGGCCTGAATTTTCTTAAGCATACAATATACTGTGACGTGACTCTGACAGAGATGTGATGTAAAAATTGAATTTTTAGATACTAATTCAGTGTTGTGTGTTATGTAGTACTGACTTCTCACCTCTTTGTAGCATGTTTTTGATATACCTCATATGGGAAGTGGTAGGTGACTGAAGTGTGTGCTGAGGGTTCAGGTAATATATTTGTGATTTTATTTGCATATACCTGAAGATGGTCAGTGAGGACAGAAACATGTTGTGTTTTTGATGTGATATAATAAACAGACTGGCTCACTGGTACATTCAATGCAATCACTTATTATATATTATATTATTATTATATAAGGGCCAAAATATGACATGCTCTGTGATGGTACAGAAACCTTGATTCATACCATGTTACTCCATCACATTCAAATTTAATTGCATCTTTTACAAAAAATTATGCATAGGATGAAGTTTTATCAAGAGACATGTTGGTCTTGATGTTCTTCAAGAAATAGTGGAGTGTAGTCCATAGACTGGGAATATCCACAATCTGTTCATATAATGCATTCAACTTTTAAACACATTTTCCACAAAAATTACATTTCAGTCACAATATGATCAAGGAGCAATTTCATCTTAATATTTATAAAGGTATTTTGCGGTCTGTAGGTGTGAATATCTATATCCACAATGACTACCATGTCACACTCAACTTCAATCACATTTTCATCAAATTTATGCATTGATTGAAATTTTATCAGGGGACGCTTCAGCTCAGTGTTCATCAAGGAATCATGTGTTGGAGTCTGCAGATATTAACAGGCAATACAACGTTGCAACATAGCATTTAACTGCCTCGGTATAATGCAAAAATTATACTCTAAAAAGTAGTATTCAAATATTTTATGCAACCCAACTTACAGAAATAATTCTTTTGGGGGAAAAGTGTACATTATGTGAGTAGATACAGTATTTGTGATGCCACTTTCTCTGAGAAAGTCCTTCTCCTACAGTTGTTCTGCATTCCTCACAAATCTGTGAATATCAGGCAGTCTAAAAGTGCTACTGAGGGGGTTACTTCTCCCTGCAATGTTGTCCACAGCTCAGCTGGATTATTGTGAAAATGGTAAGGAGGTAATCTAATTATAAGGTGACCAATTTCATTTGCTACCTGGTCTGGTTCATACAACTTTTCTTGATCTTTATGGGTGCAATGCAAAGATTAACTCAAGTGTTGGTGATATTCATTACAATTCCTTTGCAGACATTCTTTAACATCCTTCTAATGAGATCATGTTAGGACCTTTGTCAATGTGGGGCAAGTGATAGCTTTCGGCCACAGAAAACCCCACAACAGAATGCTGCTCTATGGTACCACACTCCTCAAGCATGATCATCATTCCACCTACTGAAACCAGCTCTGAACATGCACATGTGTGTATGCTACCTAGCTTGTCATGAAGCTTGACTATGCTGCTACCTAGTGGTATAGAAAACCTAATTACAGCTGTTTTACTTCCATTTGTAACCTATTTACTGACTCTCCCTTGCACTTACCTCTTTTTCCATACCCTCCACCACCTTGCCTGGCCAGCTCAGCCAGCTTAGGGTTAACCTCCTGATTTGCCTCTCGAAGTACTGACACCAGGTCCTTGGCTTGTCGACTGTTGTTTGGGGTAAAGAATGCGTAGGATGTGCCTGTTGCATTGTGACGGCCAGTGCGACCGATGCGGTGGATGTAATCTTCAGAGGAGTTTGGGTAATCAAAGTTGATCACATATTTGATCCCATCCACATCTGTGCATTGAACATGTAAGCTCAATTTCTCTAATACAATATAAATAAATGGCTTGTTTTATACAAACTACAATACAATACAATAGTGGTAAAAACCTTCTGGCATTATGCAATGTAACCGAAATCTGGCATGGAATTACCCCCCCACCCACACAAAAAAAAATGAATACCAAAGCATGACAGCAGAATATAAATGATGGTCCAACTCTCACCCAACAGAGGCACTGCTAGATGTTAAGACACTGCAATGGCAATTATCTTGCATGTGCCTCTAAAACAGAATATATCAGACTGATAACAATCCAGAAGATTGAGAAACATAATTTAAAAAACAAATATTGTTGCATTGGCAGAAACTCAACCCGATATCTTGCTGGACCTTAACTTGCGTTTCCATTCTTGGGTGATGGTACCATGTTGTGATGGACTGACTTACCAATATTTACATCACCTCTTTCATAGTTCCCAGCCAGGATCATGGCAGCAGCCTCTTTGATTCTGGATGTTTGAGAATATGAAATAAGATTCTAATGGGCAGTGAATACTGAGACTGTGATCCTCTGGAAATGACACCAGGCAGTATGGTAAATGGTTACCAACATTATGGAGTAACCTTCTACCTTTTATTTTCACGGTAGCCATCTACCACACTATATATACCATCTATACAGTATTACATCATAAAGAACATAATTTTAAGAACCTGAGATTTTAAGCAGCCCATTAGTCCAAAACTGTCAATATGGGGACTAGATTTGCCATGAGACATTTTCCTTGAATATGGAGCTGCGAATCTTCCTGAAATGTCAGTAAACCAGCTTATCAAATGTGTATTCACCCAGAAATGAAAACACAAGTCTTCTCTAACTTCTGTAACAACTGAATTATGATTGTTGAAACTTTCTGTGTCCCTTTGTGATACAATTTTAGTGTCACTTTCGAGTATCTTTAGAATAGAAATCACCGAAGAATGAATGACATGGGCAGACACCAACTTTTGGCAGCCTCAAACACTCAGACCTCTACTGGGTCCAATGCACAAAGGCAAACATAAACCATACTCTCTACCATAAAGCAAATCTTCATTAATTCTTTATAACATATCACGACTGAAGCATGAATAAAAAAGAACAAACAGCTATGTTATGAGTTCCATTTATGGCAACACGAGACGTCATAGAGTTGGCCACATCAAGTTCAAGCAGTTCAGTCCATTACAGAGGCAAGGAAATTTAAAAGATAATCTTAAAAACACTGAATCTGCATTGCCCTTGCCAATGGTGGCTGTTACAGGGACCATACATAAATGAAACAGCTGGGAGATGGCTCATTGTCATGTTCACAACACGCTTCACATTGGAACATATATGAGCACTGGCATATGCAGCGCTTCATATAAATAATTCCTTCCCACAAGAAAAATTTGTCATCAGTATGAGCTGTGTAACTTCTGGCAGTATCAGGCAGTGCAACTTGTATACTGAACTTCATGACTTCTATCTTGACAGTATGGGGCATGGGTGTCATTATCTTAACAACACAGATGGTGTGACTATCCCAACAATGTGGGTGAAGTGCCTCCTATTTTAACAGCACAGCAAAATCCCAATTTAAGGGACATATGGGAGAAAGGCTTTTCTTCCAGTGAATTAAGATTATCACTAAGTGGCGGTTATAAAGAATTACACCAGGAACTGCACACCTCTTTTTACTCAATGTATATGATTATATTAAAATCATCAGCCAAAAAGCTTTTCCTATCAAAATAAATATAACATGATCAGTAACAAATTAACTTCTAACGACATAAGAAATAAACACAAGAGTTGTGCAGGAATGTGAGGTTCTAATGGCAGTGACTATAAAGACTCCTGTCTTTATGCATGTGGCTCGGTGTAGTTTGGTAGGTAAATGCTCAAGTTTCAACCATTAAGATTGAAGCAGTAGGACTCTCCGCCAATCTGCTACATACACATTGTCACATCTTGGAAGACAGTAATCTTCAAAACTGCAATGAACCAAATACAGTTTTGGGATATCAAACATTCTTACACAAAATGCAGGTTATTTATTACATTGTAATTCACCAAAAACAGGAAAATGATGTTTGTATTTGGTCTTCAGCTGGCATCACAAAAATGTTCAATATATAGTAGAGTCAATTTACCGACTACACAACGGGTTTTTTTATTATCACTACATGTTTCGACCTCAAGAGGTCATCTTCAGGTGTATGAACGCAGCTGTATAATTACACGCGGGCACATTCGCTTTTCACTCATTTGACCCTGTATCTTATCCAGACTTACGCTCAATAATATATCAAGTTGTTTTTATAAAACACAAGTTAAAATATTATTCTAATTTAATTGTTAAGAGTTAAAATTTCGTGAATCGAAGTTCAATTCATGTCACTGGTTACACTTTCACTTTCACTTGTTTTACAGTCTCATTTTACTTATGCTCACTACTATGTCTAGTTCTTTTTAACTAGTTTAATTATTATTATTATTGGTTAAAAGTTTGTGAATTAAAGTTCAACTTATTATGTTGGTTGCACTTTCACTTCTTTGTGAGGTCTCGCTGTTCTTCCGCATCCTCTGATGCTGCTGGATCTGTTACGATCGTTGTCGCATCAGAGGACGCGGAAGAACAGCGAGACCTCACAAACAAGTGAAAGTGCAACCAACATAATAAGTTGAACTTTAATTCACAAACTTTTAACCAATAATAATAATAATTAAACTAGTTAAAAAGAACTAGACATAGTAGTGAGCATAAGTAAAATGAGACTGTAAAACAAGTGAAAGTGAAAGTGTAACCAGTGACATGAATTGAACTTCGATTCATGAAATTTTAACTCTTAACAATTTAATTAGAATAATATTTTAACTTGTGTTTTATAAAAACAACTTGATATATTATTGAGCGTAAGTCTGGATAAGATACAGGATCAAATGAGAAAAAGCAAATGTGACCGCGTGTAATTATACAGCCGTGTTCGTACACCTGAGGATGACCTCTTGAGGTCGAAACATGTAGTGATAATAAAAAACGTGTTGTGTAGTCGGTAAATTGACTCTACTATTGATTAAACACACAACAAGATGCAAGAAACGATTAAATGTTCAATATATGTGGGAACACTTAAACCAAGATTTCACTGCATGTGCCACGACTCCTATTCTGATTGTACAGATAGTGTGATGTCACCGAAATAATATGTGGTACTGTGATTCCTGCTCAACAGTATAAGGACGTTGTAATCCAACACAAAATCTATAAATATGTAGTTTCTTGGGGTGGGGTGAGACTGAGTCCACTTAGTACATCGGCCAATAACTGGCCCACTGTACCAGCCCCGGATGAGAGATGATGAGTGTGGACCAGTCGGTGGAATGAGAATTGGCAGGGAAAACCAAAGTACTAGGAGAAAACCTATTCCACTGGCAACTCTGTCCACCACAAATCCCACATGACTTGACCTGGGCTGAAACCCAGGCCGCCACGGTGGGAAGCCAGCAGCTAACCACCTGAGCTATGGCATGGCTTTTTATAAATATGTAAGTCACAATATCCAACTGTCACATCTGTATGTCAGAAACAAATACTACAAGCACCTATGCATAAATATAAAAGCTGGTCAATTTACAAAGGATTAATTTTGCTGTTATATGCAAGTTTTGGTCCCAGTCAAATTCTTTTCCAATTTTTCTTCCATAAGATCACTGGGATCATAAAAAAATAGATACTATCACAAACACTAAGCTAACCATTTGGCTATGTGTTATTTCATGAAAGCCCCAATATAAGACACTGCAAAACTGGTACGGAAGATGGAACTGCTATGCTTAATGCAACTATGTAGACTTCAAGAACACTTGATTTTCTAGACTGAAGATGAAAGCAAAATAGGATTACAGAGCAACGCTGTGTAGAATGATTCAGAGGCCATAAAACGTAAGTCATAACTCTTACTAAGGAAACAAAAGGAAGCATGGTCTGCAGCTAATAAATGATTCATATCTGGTATCACAGAATATGTACCTTTCATAAATTGTCACAGTAACCATGGTAACAAAACTTGTTTTACATGCACAAGGGGGTGGGGGGAGATATATGTGAGCCCAAGAACTTAGATATGTAAATTTATGAGGACCATAACGAAAGTAAGCAGCACCATCACTTACACATGTTTTACCACATAACAAGATTGGGAGTTACAGAGCCGACAGATGTATCTGTTCTCTGCAACATGAAATAAAGGTCCAGTACTTGCACACCAATATCTATCCACAATCGACCACAACAAAACAGCTGTAAGTGATGTATCATTTTTGCCAGTAAGGTGTCCTTGTATTCCTCATAAAGCAGAACATTTCTGCTGCAGACATCTTCTATCAGTTTCAGCATGTCTACACAGTTTTCTGCATTGGTGCCAGCAGTATGCAACACTGGGAAAAACCCTTCAAATATTGCAACAGGGACCCTGCCAATCAGTTTCACAATGGCTAACCAAGAACCGCTGCCATGGACTTCAACAAGCAGAAAGTCGGTGTGACCATCACAAAAGCCTGAAGGATGACAGTTAAGGAATTATAGCATAGTTTGGAATTGGATGCAATTTGGTGCAGATGATGGACTTTGGAATGTTTGCTGCTGTGCTCCCCAACTGCTGATGCTTGAGATGGATTAGACCAGAGGCTGCTCCTTTACCCTCCATAAAATCTAGACTAGGTCTATTTAGAATACTAACCATTCTGCCCCTTAAAAGATCACATGAGAAGCCAGCACTACAAAAACAATGAGGCAGTCCAGCAAACCATATGTACATGGTTGAGAAGTAATGAAACAAACTTACACTGCAGCAGCATACTGAAGCTCATGCAGCAATGGCAGAAATGCCTGGATTATTCTAAGAATTTTGTGGAATGGTTGCAAGGCATCTCCAGCAACTGAAGACACTATATATTTTTGTATATGTACCTTTGCTTTATTATAAAATAAACATGCACATGACTTTTGGTATGTCTACATAAGTGGCCACCACAATTAACAAAAACTGTTCCTCAAATTGCAGCTTATATTTATGTGCATAGGCACACTAGTATTGTTTAAATTTCCCCACAACTGTGTGTAAAGATAATGTAGCAGGTGGATGCGGGATAAGTCACAAAACAACGCTCACTGCTGGGGCAGCAGATTCTTAATAAACAGTGCTATGCAATCTATTTCTGGGCAATAGCTCAGTAAACACATTCCTGCAGCAATGACTATGCATGCAACAATACAAGAACAGTGTTTTCTGGGTGGCCCATGCTGAGAAGTTATAACCAGTAAAGTTAGAAAAATGAGCTGAAGTGAGTTCTGCAAAGGACGCTGAGAAGAGAGCGCTGTAACTGAGCTGACAGTTCAGCTGAGGGATACTTCCTGGACAGTAAAGATGTGAGCACAAAAGCTGAAGAATCCCCACTGTTGAGATCTGTTACCAAGCAACAACTAGTAAAGACACTGCAAGCTGGAGAAAACTCAGCCTGTAGTGATCTGTAAAGTGTGTAAATTAGCTACAGTGTTGTAAGTGCTTGCAGTTCTGAGTCATGTGTATAAGTGGTCAATAAATCCATTCACCAACCAAAACCCTGTCTAGAGTAACACCCCTAAAATGTGACAATATCAATCAATCTGGTCTTATCAATATTAACAGTGAACTGACCCAGGCCTCTTGCTGCCACATCTGTTGCAACCAGGATGGGGGACCTCCCATTTCTGAACTCTGCAAACAAATACAAAACACTGTGACATGATGGAATATCAACCAAAAGCTGTGAGAAATAAAACTAGAATTAAAACTGGCTGCTTTATCAAGATGATAAAGAACTCTTAATGCAAGCTGCTTATTGCTAAAATATTGTTCTAACTACATGTTGGAGGATCTTCCTTGTAGAAATGACAGCTATTTGGACAATCACAAAATCCCATTTTGTGACTGTTTATAAATTTAATTAATAACATTGTGTGAACTGCAAAGCTTATGTAGTGCAGTAAAATAATAATGAATAGTGACTTGGTAAGAATGTGGCATAGTTTAAGCAATTCTCACAAGCCTCCATGCTACTGAAGTTCATTCTGGTCAAGAGGACTTATTGATAAAGCATATAAGAACACATAATATTATATTTCAGCATCCTGTTGCATTAATATCTCACTCATTCACTTATTTCCATCCATAATACAAACACAATATTTTATTTTAAAATGTCATTTACAAGTATAATCAAATTTAAAATTCATAAGAACAGTAGAAGGGACAGATGCCTGACCTAGGAAAACTATGCATGAAGGAACCAACATGAATGCTGCAACACGAAAATAGCATGAGGAAAGCGCGGGCCTACATTCTCGAATATGACAGGCAATAATAGCATGTAAATATATTGATGTGTGAGCCCATGCAGTGCAGTGATTTCAGTCACTCAATGGCTGCCTGATGATGGCCCTGTGAGGCCGAAACACGTAGCAGCAAATAAACAGCAATAAATAAATAGAAAACGTGACTTTAATGACACCTTATGAATTTTAAATGTTATTAGAATTGACATTTTAAATAAAACGTTGTTTGCATCCTAGACAGAAATGAGTAAGTGAAATAAGATATAAGATCATAAGTATGTGAGACCATAACTTCTTCCTCTTTCCAAATGTGCAGAACTTGCAGAAGAATGACTTCTGGAAATGCTTCAAACGTTGGAAACAACGCTGGAATTCATGTACAGCTATAGGAGGCAAGAACTGCAGTTCAGCATATAAATTAATACAGTGATGTTTGTGAGATCAATCTTGTCATTTGTCAGACCTCATACACAAAAACATCTTGCATAAAATGAGATATCCCACTGATTTTGAAACTGAAAGTGACTCCTAACTAGATGCAACTTTTGCAATAAATGTGAAGGTGGCAACATGTTCAAGAGTGAAAAAGGATGACTACTAATCAACTTCTTTGACACTTTTCAGTATTTTGAAGAGCAGAGAATAAATACACAATCAGATGCTCTGTGTGGTGGAAGACAGTGACAGAAAAAACTGTGCAATGCAGAGGATGAAGATTTGGAATCTGTGAACAGCGACTGAAATTTCCGTGAAAAAGAGGCTGCCACACTGAATAATGGACCAATGGTCAAGACAAAAATCAATGCATGCTCAAAGACTGAGAACCTTCAGTGCATCACATGCATCAAGTGTCAATGACTCTGCTATGTACAGAACCATCTCATATGTACTGTATGTATGTACAAGCTGATTACCATATAATTCTGATTTTGGTACAAGAAACCCATGCATACATAAAACAACATGCTGAAATAAGGGGAAACATTTTAAAAACTCTTAATCTTCAGTTATTAACAGTGCCTACTGGAACAAGCCTTCGTACAAACTTTATAAATTCAAGTTATAGTGAGCTTGCACTACATTTCTAATGAACAAAATAAAAGTTGTCTCTATAAAGACATAAAGGTCTACATCAATAATTGATGATGCACACTTGTTTCCATAGTAGAGTGACTATACCAAAGACTATTGTGAGGTTTTTCACTGTTTTCCCTGCCACTTCCAAGCAAATGTCAGCACAGTACCTTTTTGTATGGCATAGCCATTTTCCTATAAATCTTCCCAGCCCAGTCCCTTCCAATTCTCCAAATATAATCATCTTTTCATTTCAATCAGCAATAATTAAGCAGTTCATAAAGTTTCAGCAAATATCTTCAATATGGTTAATACAACACTGTTATGACATGCAAATTATGTCTCTACATAATCCTCATGCAGACTGAGGGACTTCAACAGCTGCTCCACTGATATTCCAACGTTATCAATTATAAATCTGACTTCCTTGATTTTCCTTCACCAGTTTATAGTAATGAAGCAATACTGGGAAGGCCAAAACAGATGTGTGTACTAAGAGAAGTGAAATGGCAACTGAAAGCACACCACACTTGCTTTTACGAGCAAGAAACTCCCTACCTTCCATGGTACCCAGATGTTCAGTAATATGTTAATAAGACTTCATATTTCTATGCAACAGAAGATTTAAAAATGTCCCAAAATTCTGATCATCTTTTATAAAGCAACAAAGATAATAAATCATGATAAAATTGTTCATACCTCTCAGAACATAATCCCTCTCATGTTGTGACTTGTCTCCATGCATACACACTGCTGGATAACTGCGAATAAAATGTAACAAGAGCACTTTATAACTTCAGTAGTAAAATACTCAGACAGACAAAAATAGAAGGGTGTATTCCTATCTTGAGGTCACATATTTTCCAAAAGTTCTCCTTGTTATTTTACATATCTCAATGTTCATGTACAGCAAATCTAATCACTTTATCAGTATCACACTGTTCAAGAGCTGGACACTTTTCTGTATTAAAACATATGCACAACATTGATAAATGTCTAAAATTAAAAATTTGGGGTCTTAATGACATTGATATTCCTTCATGTATCAAGTGTTATATGGCGAGCAGCGATAGCATCGGTATAGCGACTAGCTAACGGCCTGGACGACCAAGAGGTCGGAGTTTGAGTCCCGGTAGGGTCAAGGATTTTCTCTTCTCCATGTAGTCCATACTGGCTCTGGGGTCCACCCAACCTCCTATCCAATGGGTACCAGAGGCTCTTTCCCTGGGGGTAAAGTGGCCGGGGCGTGAAGCTGACCACTCACCTCCAACTAGGGCCGAGTTCAAGAAAATGGGGATCTATACACCTAGTCCCCTGTATGCCTTCATGGTGTAGTGCTTAATTAGTTAAGCACAGGGACAACTTTACTTTACCTATCAAGTGTTAGTGCTGGTATGACAAAACTGACATACAATAATCCCTTGTTTAACAGAGGGGGTTACATCCTTGAATTATACTGTGGATATCAAAAGTGTCTTGTAGATGTACATATACATACATACATACATACATAGCATTCCATAGATCCATGAGTTAGTCAGATGACCTACCGGATGTGGAATTAGTCAAAAATCATACAATACATATATACATGCACAATTCAAGTTCACATAAATAGTAAGGATTTCACAAAAGTAGTAAAATATCCATCATAAATCCATACATTAACATATACTAGATTTTTTTCCTGTGTTCCAAACAAGAGAAAACATTACATACACTTTATGTTGTTTGGAAGCATAAATTCCTCAACAGAGTAAAAGGAGTGTGTAATTAAGTATCTCTTTAGTGCTACTTTAAATTGTCCCTGTTTATCTATAAGAGTTGTGATATTTGGTGGTAGATTGTTGAAGATTTTAATGCCAGTATAATATGCACTCTTCTGGAAACAAGAGAGGCTGGCAACTGGTCTGTGAAGCTGATTTTTATTCCTTGTGTTGACATTGTGTATTGTAGAATTGGTTGGAAAAAATTCTTGGTTTTTTACAATGAAGATCATTAAGGAGAATATGTATTCACATGGGAGAGTTAAGATCTCTAGCCTCTTGAAGATATTTTTACATGATTCTCTTGGTTTAACACCAGCCATTATTCTAACAATTTTCTTTTGTAAGATGAATATCTTCTGGCTGTAAGATGAGTTACCCCAAAAAATTATTCCGTACTTCATTACAGAATGAAAATAGGCAAAATAAATCAATTTGAGAGTCTCAGTATTGCTGACATGAAACATGCTTCTAACTGCGTAGCACGCTCCACTTAACTTAGGGATCAATTTATCTATATGGTTCGACCAACTTAGGTGGCTATCAATTTGCAAGCCAAGGAATTTCGTATTTACTGTCTCTTCTATATATTTTCCATTATATCCAATATTTAAAACATAGGGAGGGGCATTATTTGTTGTAAATTTCATTACATTTGTTTTGTTTAAATTTAGGGCAAGTCTGTTAGCATTGAACCATTTATTCATGTGGGAGAGTACTCTGTTTGATATTGCACAGAAATCATCAAACATTTTACTAGAGATTATAACACTTGTATCATCAGCAAATATTATGGGTTCTGATGAAAAATTTATTGTTGGTGGAAGGTCATTTATATATATTATGAAAAGCCTGTTATGTGCCTGTTCTTATGGGAAATAAGAGGCAAGGGGAAGCATATGCACACAAATATTAGAAATTTGTGTAACATGGTAATGATAATGTGCATGTTGTATTATAAGTATCTCTGGTACAGTATGGTTACTATCTATGCTCATCCAGAGGCCTCTGAGTCTGAATGGTGGACTGGCAGTGAGCACTGGTGTTGTGTCCCAGGTTATTAAAGGGTATGATTTTATTTAACAAGGGGTCAAGTGGGGAGGCAAGTCTCAGGTCTCACAACAGGTTATCAGCCAGAGGAATCTGCTGATTTTAGGATTCTGAGTGCACAGAATATTTATGATGTTAAACTTTGGGGATTTGGACAGGAGTTGCTCAGAGCAGTTGTGTGGTAAAGACAGCGCAAAAGAGTTTTGAGATGGCGTGCTGGCCATCTTTATTCTACAACTCATCTGGTCATGTGAGAACTTGCCTGTGTTCAGTCTACTGACTATTGCTTATTAAGTAATTTCTGGTTCACTTATTAGGATATGAATTTTTGTTTATTAATGGACTCTTAGGTTAAAGTGTAAAGTTTGATTTATTGATTGATCATTAGACTGTATAAATTTTGGTTCATGGATCAATGGGTAAGATATAAAAATGTGGTTTAGTAATTTAACGGAGTGTTAGGATGTAACATTTTGTTTGTTAAAATTTTAAAGTTGGTTAAATGATTAACTGTTCGGATATGAAATTTGGTTCATTGGTTGCAGAGTATGAAAATTAATCGAGCACATAACATTTGAGTCACTAGTTGCTTGTTAAAACAAATAGCAAATTTGACTTGTTGAGAGAATGTTAGAGTAGAAAATGTGGTTTGCTGATTATAGAGATGAAATTTTGGTCATTAATCGATGGTTAGCATACAAACCTTGGGTTACTGTTGAGATATAAATTCTGGTCAGCGAATAAATGTTAGAGTTCAAATTTGGTTTGCTGTTGTTATATGATAACTTTGGTTTACTGATTGTAGGATATACGATTTGGTTTGTACCATGTTGGTTTAAAGGAGCTTGGTTAAGCAATTTTATGAGGTACTTGTAATCAGTGAATTAGATTACCATGGAAATTTTATGGCTGTATACACTATATGTACCTGTCGATTTTATTAGATTTGTTCTTGTTTTCACATATTGAGTGTTTATTGGGGTATTTGTAATAGTTATGTCACTGGGTGGAGTAGGCGCTAACCACAGATGTTTTAACTGGTGGCAATTAGGTGGGATTAAATAAGAAATCTGGGTGCCTCACCCCCTCATTCATAGTAATAAATTGGTTGCAAGGTGAGCGGCACAATAATTTGATGGCAGTGGTGACATATAATAAGAATTTTTGTGTTGCAATCCTTTGCGATAAAACACTGGTACACATGACTCTGAAGTTAAGATCTGGCCGTGCTAATGCATGGTTAACAGAAGTTTGACTCTGTCTTGTACAAAGCAGATGTCTAACTAGAGATTGTGTATAATCAAAACTGTGTTAACCACACCCATGCCAAACAAGGGACTACTGTAGTTCAGTTCCTTATTTCAACAATTTCATAAGATTGGATGCCATATCCACAATAACTTAAACAGAGGACACTTCCACAATGAACATAATACATACTGTGGCTGGGTTGATGGTTATTTGCATATGACAGCAGCATAGAAATTGGACAGGTTCATCTACCAAACTGTTCAAGGCTTTATTGTGTCATCATTTTTACAATGTTCTATCATAAGTTACAGGGTACTGATTTTTTTGTAGACCTCTTTTTGGAACATTCCAATGTGCAGATTTCATTCTTAAATGCTAAGCAGAAGATGTATTATCAGTTACATGTTACTACAATTATAGGCACAGCACAGTTCCATGAGGGGAGAAGGTTTCAATTCAATGCAGACATTTCCTCACTATACTGTTTCCTATAAATGCAACACGTGACAATACTCGAGAGCTGGATATTTTCTGCTATCCAGTGGAACTGTAACTATATCAATGACTTCATACAAAGCTGCATTACAATGAAAAACAACTCACCCAAGACGTCGAATACTCCTGGTAATATTTTCAACTTTCCTCTTTGTCTCAACAAATATGAGGGTCTTGTTGTTTTCTTCTGATGCAATTTCTTCTAGAAGTGTGGCCAACCTGCAACATCACACTGCAATCAGAATTATGTTCCTGGATATTCAAACAAACAATTTACAATAAAACTTAACAATGTGTAATTTGTTGAACAAGTTTCAAGGGTACCATCCACCGGCATGATGTTCTTTTGGGTTTTAAAAAGCTCACACTTTTTAGACAAATATATGAGCATGACATGCAAGTAAGACCACCAACAAATTGATAATATAACTACACAGCATACTAATTTTGCTGAATATAATTGGGATCAAATGATGTCCATGCAGGAATCAAAAGAATATATTCTGAAAATGCTCGTTATTATTCGTTCAGAAAGTGTTATCATACTAGCTTCTTAACAAAATGAACTATAAATCATTATATGTATATGTAAAACAATGATTCTAACAACTAGTTTCCATGGTTGCCAAGCCTGTCTTTTACTTTGTGGGAAGAAGTGTTTACAAAACACAGAGCTCAGGGAAAACATCTGGACCAAATAGAGAAGTGGTTAATTTAGGATATTACATGAAGAGAAACATATACACATCACCTACTGTTGTTTGTATAGTGAAATCTATGTTATGACCTGAGCATTAAAAATAGGATGAAAAGACAAGAAATACACACAGAACTTTTGTGGGGGGAAATTATTGTAAATGAGTGAATTGGAAGATGTAAAAGAGATGCAAGAACAATATTCAGGCTAAAACTGTGAGGATGGGAATTAGATAGGATTAAAAGAGGATTTCATCTAACGGGAGACTTCAGTATAACAGTGATGAACGTGTAAGTTGTACTCCTAGAATTAAGTTAGGTACTAATACAACTGGTATGAAAACTGTGTTTGGAACACAGTGAGGTCAGCCTTAAGCACCAGCTGCCCTTTACCCCCCAGGAAGATCCCCGGTACTCATCTGTGTTAGAGGCTGAGTTGACCCCAGGGCCATAGTGCGACCAGAAGGATTAGGTAAATTGAAAAAATAAATCCACCTCATCAGGACTGAACCCGTGACCTGCCAGCTTATAGAACAGTGCCTCAACCAACTACGTTACCACATGCCTCCAGCACCAATACTGACTACTGTTAAATAACCAGCTTACAAAAAAATACTGTGTGGTTATAATGGTGTAGCTAGACAAGTGTCCAGAAGACTTACCTAAACAAACCTGGATATTTTTCATAGATAATGTCATGAACATGGAGTGTGACTATAGACAAGGATCTGAATGGTAATTGGATCTACTGAACACTTATACATACAACTCATAATTACAAGTAACTGTAGCGTTATTCCTAGGTCACAGTCTGTAATTCACTACAGCACACTTCTCAGCCTACTGTGTCTTCACCAGTTTTCTGGTAACAGCTATCAAAGCCAGATATTCCCTTCCATCTGGGTTCCTGAACTGTCCTCATGCTTCATCTACCAGCTTCTAACAGCAACAGCTCACAAGGAGTGAACAGCAGCAGTCCTCTCACTCAATCACTCACTCACCAAACAACACACACCACTAACTGCCAGGCTGGCAGCCACCTCACATCAACCTCCTACTCCTCTCGCTGCTGTCTCAAGACTCTTTCATAATAGCAGTTGCTCATCATTATATAGCCTCAGCATGGACCGCAGCCATTACCTAACAATAGTCGTTCTTTATAGAACCACTACTTAGAAGTGGCTATTGTATAGCTGCTTATATCATAGCTGTTGCCTAGCAATGGGTCTATGTACCACATATGTTACTACATAAAAGTGCAAGATCATTTACTGAACACCATTATGTTCTCTGAAGAAATAGCCATGTGTCCTCATAAGAACAGTGTATTAAAAGGCAGCAAGATGAAGGGATCTCCAATGGTGTGATAATCAAGGACAGTCCATAAAAAATGACTGATGTCTATAAAATCAGTTGAACCAGGGGACAGATTGACAAACACAAAATTTGCTAACAGGTTTCTTTTATTATGAATAATCAAAAACTTTCACCCACTTCTGTTCCTTCTCGTACTCCTGACAGACCTCAACATTTTGCACTATGTTGTGGTTGGCTGCCAACTGCAAGGATCCAATGTTCACTTGCACATAGTTGTTCAAAAACTCCTCCGCTAGACTGCGCACTTCCTTTGGCCATGTGGCTGACCACATCAGCGTCTGTCGGTCTGGCTGCAAACAACAATTCTGACTGTTCACACCTCATCAAACTTATGAACAGCTAATCACATTACATGCTAATGTAACAGCGCAATCGCCAACTGCAAGCACAAATTAAGAGGGAGGGGAGACAAACAAACAGAAACAAGGCAATCTATATCATTTAAACAACAACAACAAAGCAAAACAAAAGAAATCAGTTGTCATTATAAAGTCAGAAGAGAAAATGCATAGATTTATATTGAATATAACTAATATTTTAATAAATAAAAAGTACCATGGCTGTTATAAAATTATTGAGAAAAACAATTTTTGTTTTAAATATATCTGTATCTCTAGAAAAATTAGAAGTTGATATATATCAAGCAGAAGGACAATTCTTACTTTAGGAGCCGACACTGAACACAGAAAAGTCTCTAGGATATAGAACAAGAGGCTGAAGGCTAACAGTTGCCAAAAGGGAAGGAAAGAATTTGAAACCAAGGTAAGCCTTAGCAAGGAACAGTGCATTCAAGATGGTATCTCCTCTTATGCATGAAGTTGTAAGCGTTCCTGCTGGATGCAGTCCAGTTTGTTGGCATCAGTAGGCATAACAGAATTCCAAACAGACAGGCATTCTAGCTTAGTTCTAAGGTATTATATGAAACATAAAGGAACCGGAAAGACGGAAAGGTTATAGCGTAAACTAGATCTTACAACATGGTGAAAATATATGATCAGCACAATTATGAAAATGAGTTTAAATATCCAAAAATCTTTAAGAGTCACTACAGGTTGTTGATGATGAACAGAGTTTATAATCATAAATCAGTACTGTGACATGATGCCTGAAAGCCGGAACAGAGAAGCCAGAACACATGGTCACTGTTAGGCAATGCTTGGCAAACATGTTCCTGCAGTAACAAATAACACATGTGACAATGGAACTGTCCAAAAAGTTGTTTCCTATGCAGTACATGGCAAGGCTATATAACAAGGACCAATGGGATGCAGCAATTATATGACTGAGTGAAGTTAGTAATGAGTCATGAGTCAACACTCATGAGTCACCACTCAGAGTTGGTGGTTAGCTGTGAGCATGGAAGGAGGGGAAACTTCATGGTTAGAAGCCACTACCTAGCAACAACTAATAACGACATAAGAGACTAAGAAGATTTAGTGTGCTGTAGTGATCTGCGGAGTGTGTAGATTAGTGGCAGTGTTATAATTATTTGCAGATATAAGTCATAAACAGTCAGTATTGGTGAGTGTTACAATTATTTGTAGCTGCAAGTCATGAGCATTCAATAAATCCAATTACCAATCCACACCCCATGCCTTGTCACTAACTTGTGACAACTGGTGCCAGAAATGGGACTGGACTGACTGGATATGAATTAGTGGACTGACTGAATTGTGCATCACTGAGTTGGAACCTGCACAATGGATAATGACTGCAGACTTTGACCTCCTTCTAACACAACTGGTAGCATACAACAGAAAATTAGTTCCGTTTTATATGCAAGATGAAGCACTGCATTTTCTTAACACACACATTGTGGGTAACTGAGTTAAAAGAAGAAAAAAAGAAGCCAAAATCGATAATTTACAAAACTACATGTTCCTGCATTTCTATTAAGAGAGACAGTAGCATAGTGTGAAATGTATTGTCACTGATGTTTGTACTTTTCTGTTTGATGTAGTATATTTAAACAAGTATAAAAGCACTTCACCAATATGCTGCATTCAGTAAAGACAAAGCTTCTCCCATGTAGGGTTGATGTAAATCATAGAAGCTGATGACCTATGATTCAAGCCACAAGTTGCCAACCAAAGATGAGGTCAAAAGGTAATTTAGAATTCAGTGTTAATTTACTGCAAATCAGCAGTCACATGATGACACTGATAACATCCAAGCACACTCACCAGCAACAAAAAATACAGGAATGTCACTAACAGTGAGTTTTTCCATACTGCATGACACTTCTCCCACTTCCTTCTCATCCCAGTGGACTACTGTTGGGTACGTAACCATGGAGATCACTGGGTCTCTGTATTTCATGACAGGTACAAGTGCAGATGAAGGCACTGTCTATTTATATTCAAACATACCATAATCCCCTCTCTCAAACATTCAATGAAGGCAGGGCTGTGTAAATTTTGTGAGCAAACCTGGTATTTACTAGCTTATCAGAAAGTCTGAAGAAACAGGAGTGTGTGTGCAATAAAATACAAAGGGACAAAAATGTACAATGTCTGTTCACGCAGAAGTTATAAACATAACACGGCAATAACATTCTCTGACGGAAAAAATAAAGCACTCACTATTAATTACAACAGACAGTGGCCTCAAAAAGCACCATGAGAAAAATTTGTCATGACAAATCAACCACTGTAACATACTACTATGAATACTTATGGGGTACTACTTGACAAAACCTCTGATAGGTTTTGAAAGTCATATGGCTCTAACACAAGGATCTCTTTCTTTGGTTGGTTATATTAACAAAATGTTCATTTCGGGCCTGTGAATAAACAACTTACTGTTGCTAACTCACTGTGCCCAAAGGGTTACATATGATGTGTATTATCAGGTGTCATAATACCTGGCCATGAGTTCACTAATGGTAATCATTTAATGTGTTTACCTCGCTCTGTTAAAGGATGACTTTGTTACTTTCCTATAAGGATGTGTACTGCAGTGAATATAGCCTGGTTTGAAAGAAGATGGTAATATGCCTCAAAAAATTTATTATTATGAGGGATATTCAGAAACTAATGATACAACTCCAGTAAAAATGCAAGTGATTATTTTCTCAGAAATGGCAGTGCTTCCATGTGAAATTGGAACCGTATGACCAGGCACAGTTCACCAGTCACAGTCACGGCAACATTGTACTTGCAGTGTGCGTTTTAAGTGCCATGTCGATTCAAAATGCCACCAAACGTGAAGTTCATCCAGTAGTTAATTAGACTTCCACCCACCTACGCCTTAGTCTTCCCCGTGGTCTCTTTCCTTCTGGCTTTCCCACCAATATCCTATGCATTCCTCTTCTCCCCATTTGTGTTACATGTCCTGTCCATCTCACCCTCCTTGACTTGATCATTCTAATTATACTTGGAGAAAAGTAAAAGTTATGAAGCTCCTCATTATGCAGTTTTCTCCAACCTTCTGTCACTTTATTGTGTTACCCAAGGCTCTGTACTGGGACCTTTGTTGTTTTTACTGTATATTAATGATCTCCCCTTGGCCACTGGTGGATCAGCTACTCCCATTCTTTTGCCAACAATACTAGTTTAATAGTTATGGATAAAACACTTGATATTCTAGATACTAAACTAAGTGCAAATCTTCAAATAGTTTATAACTGGTTCATATCATATTTATTATCTATCAATTTTTAAAGACACACTGTATGCAATTTATGACAAAAAATTCTGTGTTAACTGAGACCTTACTTCTTTGTAATAATAATGTAATCTCTGAGGTTTCTCACTTAAAATATCTTGGTCTGGAAATGGATAACACATTATCCTGGAGTTTGCATATTGACAATGTTTTAAATTAATTAACCAGAGTTTGTTATATGGTCAGATCAGCCAAACCTTATTGTCTCTTTCCTCACTCCTTATTTCATTCTATATTATCTTACGGTAGTATATTCTGGGGTCAGTCTATGCACAGCAAAAACGTTTTATGTTACAGAAAAAAGCTGTTCGTTTAATGACAAGATATGCAAGTAGGACCTCATGTAGGGATCTTTTTAGACAGATTTTACCATTGAAATCTCAATATATTTTTTCAATCCTGTTGTTTGTTCTAAAGAAAAGGAATCTTTTACTACTAATTAAGGCAGGCATAATGTACAGACCAGACAGACACTGTGAAAATTTATATTTTCCTCCTTCCTCTCTATCATTGTATCAAAACAGTGTTTACTACGCTGGTATTAAGATTTTTAATAAATTACCACTTGAATTAAAAGAGCTTGTACAGATGCCTAAAATCTTTAAGAGTTCCTTAAGATGATATCTGGTGTTGCACTGTTTTTACACACTGGAGGAATTTTTAATATGTTCTTCATTTACATTCAATTTTTTGTAATCATATTTATTTATGTTCTATGTCTATGTTATGTATATTTTACATTATGTTGCCTAGACTCATTCCAATGATTAATTGGAACATTTGTTCTGATATGTGACTCATTCTATAGACAATGGTTTGTGAATATATTCCATAAATGAAATCTGCCTTTTAGTCAGATACAAAGTGAATTTCCACAGCACCAGTGACCAAGGTTCTGCAGCACTGTGTTCTTTGTTTGTGCCAACTCTAAGCTTCAAAATGTTACACTGAACAAATAGTGGTTTACAACACAATTTTTTCAGTAGTAAAGAAAGAAAGATGTGTAAAATTTTCATCCTATAATGTCCAATGAGGCAAAAAGTATTGCATAATCAATACTGAAACATCACAGAGAAAAATATGAAAAATAACCTCTAAACAAAGCAGTACTAGAATCATTTTTTTAAACTACATGAACATACTAACTTATGAATCTGCTGCTGCCATTCCTTACTACATGTTCCCCAAGCAGTAAACAGAACCTCACTGTTGATACAGAACAAACATATTTACCTCTGTCACTATGAAAGACCATTACTGGACTATGTATGGGAAAGACCTAAAAAGTCACATGCAAAAGTTTGTTTCAAGTGAGAAAGAGAGGAGTCATGTGTTTGGTGATAGCAACCATTAAGCCGCTCTTTGTAGAAGGTTGCAAGAACATGAAAACCAAAAGTGGAAAATCATTTCTTCATAGAAAGTCAGGAGAGAAGGAAATTCCATTCTGTTCATATGATACCTACATTCTTTGGGTACCTTCACCAATTTTATTAAAACAGACTCATGATACTGCAACCCTGTGTGTAAAATCAAACAAGTTTGCAAATCCACAAATTTCCCGCCACTACATGGCCAGTACTACAACTGAGGGCTAGGTTTATACCTTGAAGAAACTGCTAAATTCTCTGCAACAGGAAACCACTCTGCCACAGCACAGTGTCATCGCCCATACTATGGAAACAGGGATTCATAACAATTAATTATCTAATTAAGTAACCTTCACTCACCCGAATTTGCTCAATGATTCTGCGTATCTGTGGTTCAAATCCCATGTCAAGCATCCTGTCTGCCTCATCCAAAACTAAGTATGTGCAACGCTTCAAATTGGTTGTTCCTCTCTCCAGGAAGTCAATCAGGCGACCTGGAGTTGCAATGCATATCTCTACCCCACGCTCCAAATCCCGTGCCTGCGACAAATGCAGAAGCATATTTCAAATATTTTACTGCCACTGCTGCTGCCACCAACAATGGAACCTATAGTTCCATCTTGACAATATTATGGAAGGCATACACTTGAATCATCTGAGCCTGCCACAAAAAATAGATATGTAAAATCTCTGTATATGGCACCTTTAGGGCAACGGTGTGGGGGGGGGGCTGAATATGAGCACTAAGGAAAATATTAAATGGGGGAAACTAACTGAGGCTGCCGCTGCCGCCACCACCAACACCACCACCAACTGGCTATACAGACCTTTGTGGGCCTTGGCCCACACTGCCATTTGTCTAGAAAATGTGGGAGCCTCAACGTCTCAAAACACTATGGGCCTTCACAGTCTGTTACAGGAATGCTACTTTTATGTTCAATTTTTTTTTATAATTTTGTGACTGTCTGGATGCACTTCCCCAAATATGTGAATGTTGCCCATAATTATGTAACTAAATCAATACATGATCTAATGCATTCCTACATTATATTTGCAGATACAAACATTGTGATCCTCACAGCTGGAATGTATTTCATTAAACCAGTAGTAATAAATTTCAATGTAATTCACTTCTAATTAACCAAAAAAAATTTAATCTTTGACTATAATTTTAAGACATAAGATCCTTATATAGACATACATATTGCAAATACTGCGCCACAGCTCAAGTGGTTAGTTGCTGGCTTTCCACTGCGGTGGCCCGGGTTTGATCCTGGGTCTGGTCAAGTGGAATTTGTGGTGCACAAAGTGGCACTTGGGCAGGTTTTCTCTGAGTACTTCAGTTTCCCCTGACAATCCTCATTCCACCAATTGTTCCACAATCACCCTCACCTATCATCTGGGGCTGCTACAATAGGCCAGAAGTGGCCACAGTACAAGGGACTTAGTCCCACCCCACTAGCAATAAAAAAAAAATATTGCAAATATGTGCAATATTTCCAATTAATGTTGATGATATCCCTGATAAAAGCCAAGATAGGCCGCAACACGTACTCTGTGTACTCACAATAAACTCGTCACATCTGAAGGAATATATACTTCTCATGTACATAGTATACAATATGATGGAACAAGATCTATGCAGTTAAGATAAGAACTGGAAAGTCTGTTGGCTGCATGCCTTAGACAATCCAGTACCACCACTGTAGTAATCAGTGGCACAATGCTAATATAAAAGATTCTATATGCTGCCACAGGTTGCAAATTCAAGATTTTTAATTACAACGCGACACAGCATTGTATACAAAACTGTACTGGGAGACTGCTAAAGCATATTCTTCAACAACAGGAGAAGGAACAGTAACTCAAAATTACTGAAGGTTATGAACCCCAACATTTACATTGTTGAGACTGGGCTGTTCTTCAGGCTTCCACCTAAAAAGGCAGTGAATCTGAAAAGAGGTCCTTGCAATGGTGGAAAGAATGCCTAAGATACTGGAATGCTGACAGGACCCACAAATTCCCAGCATTTGTTACTGGGGAGAGTGAACTTGGTCATTCATATATTATTACCACAGGCAACTTGTAAGAGAAACTATTTCTATGACTGATCACAAGTCAATACTCCTGAAAGTAAATATTCTGGATGTACAACATTTCACTGTGGAATCATAGTATTGTGTCATACATATGACCATAATGAACTATTTTCAGAAATGTGGATTCAATTTCAATCAAACTGATGACGGTGAAGATGCAACATATCTTAGCATAGGTGAAGATGACTGGAGTCAGCTGAATGCATGTGTAACAGTTCAAGAATATACATCCTGCAATAATGATGTTGTAATGTGTAACTGGGCTGACCTCAGATCAAATGATAGATAAAATGTTTATATCTGGTGTGTCTGAACACAAGGAGGAATATGGTGGAAAAAGTGAACCTTCAGCAACATTTCTGTCAGCACTGAAGGCATCAACATTATGAGGAAATACCTCATGAAGTTTGTTGTCAACTGTCATGTCATGGCTGCCCTCAGTAATCTTGAGAATGATGTGTACAGTTCACCAGAAAATGAAGAAGCACCAATTTATTTCAATGGACACATGGAAGTGAACTAGATAAACTGCACTTTTAATGTAATTTAATACAGTATTAATTTAATGTATTTAATTTCAATAGCTACATAAATTTTCATTTCTCCGGACTAGAGGCTATGGGGATCCGTTGTACTGACCACGTAACACCTTCTACCTACAAAAGTTGGCCTTAACTTAGCCAACAAGCAGCTGGTCACTTGGTCGGTATAGTTCGCTTGCAGACTACAGGCCACAGAGTTCTGATTTTACATTCAGTTTAAGTTGTCCCTTCAGAAATGTAAAACCCATGTTTCATGGCATGCACGAACACGATATCTCTTGCTCTCTCTCTCTCTCTGTATTACCAACCTGTGGGCCTTTGGGGGCTCCCCCAAACACACATGTATTTCGGATGTATGATGAAGAGCCAAAGATCTTCGCAATTGTCTGGATCTGTTGGGCAAGCTCCCGGGTTGGAGCCAGGACTAGTGCTATGGGGCCATCTCCCCGTGACAGATGCTCCTGATTGTTGATGTGCACAGTTGCTGGCAAGATGTACTGAAACAGACCAGCAACAAGTCTGTCACTATAAGCTTAAGTATGGACCTTTTCCTTTGCATTCTGTTAACAGTCCACTCAATAGTTACTTAGGAAAACGAACAGATAGAAAAAACATAATTTTGTTATGTGTATGAGTGACTGCAGACGGGGTTTCGATTATTAATTGGATGTACTGAACATTTACAAAATGTAACTTCAAATAACGACAGTCTCACTAAGTTAAACACTCCAAAGATCATTGTAACTACAGCACACATCAAGTCTTCTCAGTGGTCCATGGCTGTTGCTTGGTAGCGGCTTCAAGTGGTGGGCATTCCTCTTACTCTGTGTTCCCAAACTGACGCCAGGCTCAGCTATAGCAACTCGTGACTAACTCTCTCTAACTGTCCTGCTTATAACATCTTGGCACAGACCACGCACAACACAGTTCCTCTGCTGCAGTTCCCAATTGCTTCTGCGCCATGATCAATAAATCCAAACCTGTTATTATTAGTCACGCCCATACATTTGACAATATTATCTACCCACCTATGTCTTGGTATTCCTAGTTGTCTCTTCCCTTCTGGCTTTCCCACCAATATCCTACATGCATTCCTCTTCTCCCCCATTAATGCTACATGCTCTGCCCATCTCATCATCACTGACTTCATCATTCTAATTATACTTGGAGAAGAGTACAAGTTATGAAGCTGCTCATTATGCAGATTTCTCCAACTCTTTTGATCCAAATATTCCCCTCAGCACCCTCTTATCAAACACCCCCAGCCTGTATTCCTTCCTTAATGTCACAGACCAAGTTTCACACCAGGCAAAATTATTGTATATTTTAATTTTTATGTTTTTAGGCAGTGAAATAGCTCTATCTCATAAACTCTTCAGAATAAGACATGTGTACCTATATACTCTTTGCTATATTATAAACTGTATAATAGTTCCTGATATTCTTTTAATATAAAAGACTGTATTAAATATTTAATATCTAAAAATAACTTTGTCCCACTGTACTAGACACGCTGGGTTAAAATCTGTACCAACAGGGTTAACTGGTGAATAATACTGGTCTGTTATGAAAAAGATGTCTCAATTTTTAATTCTAACTCCAGTCCTTCTCCAGTTGAGCAGTTTGGCCAATTAACCCGTTGCCGTGGTTTGACGTGTATGTTTCGTCAGGTATTTAAATCGTCTGGGGGGGTTCGACGTGTATGTTTCGTCCAGCTGCACACGTATGTTATAACGCCCATAATAATTGATGGTTTTGCTGTAGATTGTTAGATTTTTCACTGGCCTGTTGTCAGGAGGACTGTATTTAATGACACACGCGTTTAAGAGCGCTAAGTCGTCGTTACATATGCCTGTCTTGCAGCAACGTTCCTGTGGCTATTGCGAGCTGTT
>NW_019744422.1:411461-459850 GCF_002891405.2 Cryptotermes secundus
GTTATAAAACCACCTTTTAAGATCATTTTAGTGAAAGTTTCATGTTCCTATCTCATAGAATTTAAGAACAATGATGAATAAATCATTTTCGAGCAAAATTTAAATGGCCGGCTGAATATATTACCGCAGGAGCCGCGGCCGCGGAATTTAAATGACAACGTCAAAGGGTTAAGCAGAACAATGATGGAGAATTTCAATAGGACACTGTCAAAACAAGAAACACTCTGTGGTTGTGTAACACAACATTATCTATCGGTAGTCAACCTGTAGCAGTTACATACTACAGCCAAATCAAACATCACCATGTTGCAGGCCACATGAATGAATGTAATAACCATGGTAATAAATTATTATTATCCTAATGAAAGCCTTCTCCAGAAACTGGTGATATACTTACAGCCAATGTCTTCCCAGAGCCAGTTTGAGCTATTCCCACCAGATCACGACCACTCATGGCAATTGGCCACCCCTGACACTGGATAGCTGTAGGTGATTCAAATCCAGACTTTCTGCAAAAATGTACATACATACATTCTCATCAGCAGGCCAGATATTCTTTACTTATACCAGACTTGGAATATCATTGCAATTGTATGTCTTGCAAGAGCCTATGATAAACAACAAATCTGACAAGAGATTTAGAAAGCACACAAAAAACACAACACACTTTGCAAGAAGTCTGACGGCAGACAATAGCAGTTTGGTGCATATGATACCTAATTACATGGTAACTTCCCCTCCCAAATCTCATTCCATAAATCTCTGAACATGCATTAACCATCCTATGAATGACATTAGTCTCAATACTGACAGCATCATTAACAAACTTGAAAAAAAAAAAAAAAAACCTTACATGGTTATTACTTTGTCAAAAGGTTCACAAATCTTATTCAATGTGAAAAAAAAAAACAATTAGATTGCTGTATAGGTTCCCAAGGAGACTATTTTGAAGGAGATGACAGCCAAAATTAAGTTAAGCCAGCATTTCTTTTTCTTTATCCAGTTTGGTAACTTTCCAATAGCACCTCATATTGCTCTATGCATTACTACAAAAATAAACATAAAATGTATGGCAATAGCAGTTTCTGAGAAAGTGGAGAACATTCAGAAGTTTGATGTTCAACCACACATGCTGTGCACAAACTTTGCAAAACAACTTAGCATACCAGTGTCACACTAAACTGAATTCACGCCTTTGAATGGATGGCTTGATCAATTCAGAAAATGTGCAGAGCTTAGCTACAGAACCATTAGCAGTAAATTCAGAAGTATAACTGAAGAGGAAGTAAAAGCCTGGAAGATGGAAGTAGTTCCATCAACGCTGCATGAGCACTTATTTAATGCAGATGAGTGGCATTTATTTTTCAACCTACTCCCATACAAGACTCTTGTTTTCAAAGATGAAAGCTGTCATGGGGCATGAGTAGGAAAGAATTACTGTACTTCTATGTGCAAACATGGATGGATTTGACAATGTTACTGCTGTTAACTGAAGGTCAGAGAAGCCAGGCTGCTCCACACATCTGAAGACCCTTTCATGTATATATGGCATTAACTGTAGCACATGAATAACTTGTGCATATTCATGCAGTTATTACATTTGGAAAGAATGATGTCAGCTAAAAAAAAAGCTGTTTTTACATCACTGTACATAACGTGCAAAATAAACCAGAAAATCAAGAAATGTGGAATTTCTACCAGCCAACACAACATCAGCCCTACAATCATTGGACCAAGGCATAATTAGGTCTTTGAAACATAAGCACCAGGTGCCTTGTCTTCATGTTCCCACACAGAATCACAATCACCAAAGAATGCTACAAGTATTTTCGTTTGATTCCATATCCATGCTTGCAGATCATGGAATGCTGTCAGCTGGGAAATTAATTCAAACTGTTATTCGAATGCCGGATTCTGTGAAACATCAGAACTACACAACAAAGACGAAGATGACTCAGAAGTTCACACATCTGGAAAGATTTCAGGAAATAATGAATGTGACATTCACATCTGAGGAGGATGCACAGGATGATGGGCAATTAAGAAAATTGAGGATCCCTGTACTGACAACAATAATACAGAAACTGATGATTAACCTTTAACGTACGGACTTTTAAATTGCCTGCAGCTCCCTACGGCCGGAATTTAAATGGCCCTAAGTCTTTAACATTGCAAACTTTCAGAAAAAAATGCATATTTTCCGTTCTATGCAACATCGGAATATGAACTAAAAAGAACCTGAAAGACAATAAAATTTTCTACATATATACAAAAGGGCAAGTTTTACAAATGAAAATCAACTGTGAGTATTTTGTCATGAAGTGCAAAATATAATCATTATTATATACGTTATGAAATTCCAAAGGACTTACCTATTGTTTTTCTTCAACCTTGAATCGTGGTGGCGATGTAAATATGACGACACTATATACAATAATATTTGGTTCGGACTGTACACGGGTTGGACTGCATCGCTTCACAGTTTCACTCTGACGCGCGTGTCCCACTCTCGAAGCAGTCCATCACACAGCGCGACATCACACTCTACAGCGGTAAAGCGTGCTCCCGCTTTTCTTGTTTATAGAACAAACGTCTTTGTTTCCCTTTAGCTGGTCAGTGTTTTGAATGTTTCACCTCCAGTCGACTCAGTTGGGCCCCAGATGAACTTGGCCTCCCTCGAAAAACACCACTGACCGTGATATTCGCCTCATGTGATTGAAGAATCAAATCACGCACCAAAATTTCGCGGAAATTTTTGTGCGTCATTTTTCCATCACATGACTTGTGTAACAGATATTCATTGAGAACAGACATGTCTAGTAGGTGGAAGAATACTCGCAAAATTGTGATGCAAAGTAATTGCAATAGCAGTCGAAAAGTGCCAGTCCGCCACTGATACCGAAAGTCACAGTGACGAAGATGTCTTTACGCACAAAGTAACACTGGCTCAGTGTATTTATACCACTTCCGAGATACACAATAAAAATGATATAAAAGAAATATAGGAGTCTGACGCTGACTTCGTAACTTTTTACAAAATATAGAAAATCACGCACCAAAATTTCGCGGAAATTTTTGTGCGTCATTTTTCCATCACATGACTTGTGTAACAGATATTCATTGAGAATAGACATGTCTATTAGGTGGAAGAATACTCGCAAAATTGTGATGCAAAGTAATTGCAAAAGCAGTCGAAAAGTGCCAGTCCGCCACTGATACCGAAAGTCACGGTGACGAAGATGTCTTTACGCACAAAGTAACACTGGCTCAGTGTATTTATACCACTTCCGAGATACACAATAAAAATGATATAAAAGAAATACAGGAGTCTGACACTGACTTCCTAACTTTTAACAAAATATAGTAAATCCGCCACTGACGTCCTAACTGAGAATTCAACACTGCAAACCAATCCCTGAATGAGCCACACTTCCTTGAAAGCTCTGGCAGCACTGCTATGAAAGTGCTTACGAATATTTCCTCCTCTAACTTCTCAAAACAAAGCTGACCTCTATTGGCTCACCAGGTCATAAACAGTCATATCTAAACGTAAATAGTTTCGAAACCAGTACCATGATAAACGATTTCATTGTTCAGAGCTAACAAATAAACATCTGACATGAAGTTCATGAGTTTGTTTGGGTTTCAAACCCAAGGTCAAACTGCCAGCACTCACAAAGGAAGCACGTGGCTTGTCCCTAAAAATTATAACATTCGGCCAGCTCGGGGTGCTACTTGATGCGAATAATTATAACATTCGGCCGTTAAAGGTTAAGAGAAGGCAGCAGTAGAAAAAGGTAAAGCTATCCCTGTAACAAGCTGTGAAGGCCCAAAGGGTTGTGGGACATCGAAGCTCCCACATCATGTAAACAACTGGCTTACAGATGGCAGCAAGGCTGTCAGCCTTATGCACCAGCAGCCCTTTACCCCCCCAAAAATTCCTGGTACTCATTTCTGTCAGAGGCTGAGTCAACCCCAGGGCCATAGTGAAGCTGGAAGGATTAGGTAAACTGGAAAAATCCAATGACCTCGAGCTGCAGACTGTGTTCCAAGCTGCCAGGCCCAAAAAACGGGCACCAGATATTCTGGGAGAGATGTTTGCCCCATACCGGGTTAAGTAAGCAAAGACAGGTGGCATGCTGGAGCTGTGGGGAGCCAGGCCACTTCTTGGGTAGCTGTCCCTATGAGAGGGAGGCAAAAAAACAAAGACTGGCATGAGTAACAGGACGGAAGACCTCCAAGAGACATAGGAAAAGCAGAAAATGACTGAATGGTGACCGTGAAGCAACAGACAGCTGGACAGGAGGGATGGCCAGCTATCGGGAAAGGAGTGGGTACTGGCAGAAGAGGGAGCATGCCAGTGCACAAATTAAGCAGCCCCCGCCCAACATGCGCTGTCATAACAAAATGGGCCAACCCTAGCCTAGTCGCACAGGGCTGGGTCGGTGACAAACCATGTGGCATGACCGTCATGGGACATACATGACTGTCACCAGGACTGACATCACCACTGGACTGCCTGAAAGACAGCTGAACCAACTCTGCATACTAGAGGCAGTATCTGAGAAAGCCATCCCCATCTTGGAGGAAGTTTTCCTGACAATGAACATGGGGCAGCACCCAGTCAAAATCTGGGTATCTGGACATCCCCTTGCGCATACAATGCATCTGTGGACCCAGGCACCAAATGCTGCGTATCTCACAGGTGGAGGTATCACTATGGAGCATTGGGGTGGGAGCCTGGCCTTCCAGTCTGGTATTGGCCAGTGACCAGGTGATACATGCACAATGCGAAAAGTGGTGTTGCCTCAACTAGAGAGCCCCTTGGAGTGGAAAATGGCCTGGTAGAACCGAGTATGGAGTCCCGTGGTCCCAAAAGACTCTACATAGCCAGGACCCTGGTCTGAGACAGCTGGGAGGTACCTGTGAAGGTCCTGAATGCTACAAATCATGATGAGAAGCTCATGAAAGGATCCCTCCTGGCACACTGTCAGCCAGTCACGCTCATGACCCCACCCAATGTTGAATAACTGCAAGTCCAAGACTCTACACCAAAGTTGCAGGATGCAACTGCAGCAGCCAGGCCAAACCTGAGTGACGCTGAATCCAGAGAGTAGGAAGATCTCCTTACCAAGTATTGAGACATCTTTGCTATGAAGAGTGATTACTACAGACAGACCAACAGAGTGTACAACTGCGGACACACTAGAGACCCAACCAATTCACCAAACCCTGAGGATGCTACACTTAGCAAAACATGCGGAAGTATGCTAGATACCTGATATGCAATGTCATGGGGTTATAGAAGAGTTGGGGAGCACTGTGGTCATCCCGTTGTTATTGTCAGAAAGAATGGGGACCTCCACTTATGATTTAGAGTACTGAACTTTGATCATTATATGACAACTTTGAGCAACATCATGGCAGTGACCACATTATATATTTTCTCACTTCCCATACAACACAACCTCTTACCTAATTTCATTTACCACATAATCAGGGAAATTTACTTCCTCGAAGTGTTGGATGGGATTAGGTGCATCTCCTTTCACAGTAATCTGGTGTGCAGATCTGAACGCTTCTACTTCCTCTCTGGACCTGCAAAAATTCAAGTAAATTCTGTCACATATAATCACTCATTTTAATCAAGTATATATTAAATCATATAATAATTTGGTGCAAACTTCTAATACTGATCTGTCCAAACACACTAATGTGCCTACAAAATCAAAGGACCTATTTCACAGTATAGTATATTTCATATGGCAAAATCCTGCAACTATGGCTGGTGACACCATCATCACTGGAAACAGTAACTGACAACAAAATATATAGTTGTTTTTCTCAGACTCCTCTGTCATACTATTACAACACTTGACTTGTTCTTAATTTTACACATTTATCTATAAAATTAAAGAGTGCTGGAAAACTGGAAGAGATACTGAGGACTGGAGGAGCTGCGAACTGTTTGCCAGTACTGGTTATTTCTCAGAGATTACATATTGTGTCAGAATTGGTCGGACTGGAAACTGCATTGGATCTTAGATCGTTGTATCATCAGCCTACAAAATGGAACAAATGACAGAAAGCCTGCTAGCAATCATGGAAGAGTTTGAAGCCAAGATTGAAGCCTTGTTAGCAGAAATGAGGGTATGGTGAAAAGAGACAATGGTCTGCCAAGAAGTGACAAAGGCCTGTCTGGCAAGTAAGAAGCCAACCTCAGTGGAGATAGAGTTTGTGACAGTGCACGAGGAGGTCCCTAAGAAAGAGGCTGCAGTGGAAATTGTCAGAGTGTTGAGGAAGCAATACAGGGACTGCCATCTAGCTGTAAGGCATGGCGGTCTGATGAAGAAATGGACCCAGGGCAATGGTGGGTCCCAGAAGAAGTTGGCTACTGCTTGCAGAGGGATGACCCATCATGGCTCTTCTGCATGACATAAGGGACACAGCCATCAGGGACAAGGTCAGTACATTATTGCAAGGACAACCTCTCAAGACAACAGGCATGCCAGAAAGGCAGCAAAGGAACAAGGAATCAAGACATAAAGGAGCAGCTATGTCTGTGGAAGAAGAGAACAACTGGCAACAGCATCAGAGGACAAAGCAGGTGACAGAAGTTACATCTGGGAAGCCAGAAGACATCATATGAGACCCTCATATAAATTCTCCATTTGGAGGTCATGAAGCAGCAGTCAGGATTCCCAGAAAGTTGCAGAAAATGAGTGGCTGAACACTGTGGAGGAGTTGTCCCCCTCCGAAATGAAAGAAGAGACAGCACACAGAACAGGAGCCATAAATGTAGGAGTAATGACCACTCTTAGAACTTTTGAGTGCAGCAACCAGAGGAGGATGATGGTGATAAACCTGGACCAACTGGCAACCAATAAGGGGCCTGCTTTGGATGACAGGCCTTAAAGATGGAGCAGCAGGCGTGGCTGGAGAGTAAACACTGAGAAAAACTAAGCCACAGGAAGGAAGGCGAGACCAAGCAGAGGTTGCAAGCACAACTCTCAGAAAAAATGTTTCTGGGCAGAAATCTCAAAATGGACATGTACAGTCATTGCTATGCAAATAAGGTGATAAACAAACACCTGTTTCTAAGCAACAGTCAGTAGACTTGTTCCCGCAGAAAAGATACCAAGTCAATCACTAGGCAACCACCCATGACAATAAAAGGATTGCTGGAGGTGCTGTTTTCTGTTGGGTCTGCCCCTGTAGTTACATAATGAGGACACCAGCAGAGCTGCAGTCAGTTGTCAACAGTTCAGTGAAGTGAAGTGACATGAAGTAGCTGGTTGGTGAGTGAGAGTTCAGTTGACAGACAGTTCAGCTGAAAGTCAGCCTGAGAAGATAAAACTAGGAGGTTGGTGTGAAATGGCTACCAGCTTGGGAACCAGTTAGTTGACCTGTCAGCTGACAAAGAGTTTAGCAAGAGTGTAGCTGTGAAAAGAAGTCTCTATGTGTGATATCTGAAGCGTGAAACTCTTATAGTTCCTGTGTTAAATTCACTGCCAGGAAATGGCTAGTGGAGATGTAATAGACTGAAGAAACTAGTCTGTGTGTGCCAATGATCTGTAAAGTGTAATTCCAAGTGGCCATTAAACCCATTCACCAACCCAAAACCACACCTATAGTCACACCCCTAAATCGTGACAATATATATATACTCCAACCCGCTCCCATCACCTACCATTATTTTGAAACTGCGGCCACTCCAAACCAATAAGCTTTGGTCATACAATTTGAAACTGTGTACCTGAGGCCTTTTAGCATTCATGTCATTTATGAGCACGTTGCTCAGAATTCACTATTAATTTATAATTACTAGATCCAACATGAGCCTACTGTAAAGAAAATAAAACCAAGTGAAACCAGAACTACTTCAAACTGTGACAATAATTTCACTGGTACAACCTGAGATGTTGTAAACTGTTGCATACACAAAAAACAAGAGCATACAAAACTGGTTACTGTATCCTAAAGTTAAATAATACAGCAAAGTGAAGTGCACTTGTGGTGAGATTCAGAACTATGAAAAATGATACTTTCTATGTACAGTCACTTCCACAGCCAATGTAAAAGTATATTCCATTGCTGCAGCATGGTGTCTCAAACTAGTGTAATTTGGGGCCAACTAAGGCATGTACTTTAGTGTACATGATGTGGAGAAGAAAGAAGCCTTACAGTTCCTTTAAGCAAGTTATTTTAAATTTACATCATAATGCTTGGATGTGAAAGTGATGTACATTTAATTCCAGTCATCATATGAGACAGACCGTACAAGTTTTCTTTGTCGTGCGCATTTCTCGTTGCCTTGACTTGCAAACACGCGACAATATATAAAGTTTATACATGTACTGCGGTGATGGAACCAATAAGTTATTCAAACACAATATGATGCTGAAATACACTATTCTTAATGCTTCGGCAGTTTTATTAATGAAAGTAAATATCTTTCATTGCGACAAATGCACCAATAATTTGAAAGTATCTTTCCCGATGCACCTACATAATGCAAGAAACACAATTTCAAAAAATTAAAACTAATTCTGTACTTTTATGTAATAATTATATATTCTTATTCATCACAAATCAATTAGATAGATATTAGATATTTATTCAGCATTCCATAAATCCTTACATGGTTGTTTCAAAACACCACGGATATAGAAGTAGTCAACATGAGTAAGCGTAATTACATACTGCATAACAATTGTGCAATGTCATAACAGTTAGCCATATATAAATATTAATAAAACATGAATATATGAACATAAACCATCACATGCAACAATAAAGTGCTATTACCTACAATCTGTAACAAAATCAGGAACATCAGTTGTCATCCTAATTGTATTATGTTTATTATAATTTTATTTCATTCAAAATCCAAAATAAGGATACAGAATTTGTCATGTTATTCTCAAATACATACCACACCATAAAACATACGAGAAAACTGATTAATATCATCAAATAGGCACATACACAGTGGACACAACAGAGTAAAAATTGTAAGAATATCAGTAGTTTTAGGTTATAAAGATCAATAAATATCAAACAAATATAAATAAGTCAATAAAACCAATCATATATATATATATATATAAAATAAGAATATTAAAATATCCAAAACTATAAATATAAAGTAACAATTGATATATGTACAATAAATATTAACATAATCTTAACAGAGTAGAATAGGTAATACAAGTAATATATACATAGTAAATTAAGCGTGCAATGATACACGTGTGCATACTGGCACAGAATACAAATCATTTACTGGTAACATCCTACTTTACAGATGCACTGTACAACTCCCCTCCACACCACACCACTACAGAAATGTCCCCTTCCACTAAGCTCTAATGGGATGATGTTACTGCATATGGCTATGTTGGAACCCTGTGCATTGGGGGGAGGGGGAACACTACAGATTAATGCTGGAATTCATCTTGTTGGGAGGCATAAGGCCTTCATAACTCCTATTCTGCAGCCTTGCAATGCAAATGCAAATTTCCTAGCAGAAATTATACCACTCCACAACAATCTGTCAGCTCACCAGCAGTTCCTGCCACATAATAAGCTGAGGGCATTCCAATGTCGAGACACACTTCAGCAACAGTCAAATGTGAGTTTCGTGAGTGTTTCCATAGACTGATCATTTGGTGTCTTCTGCCAACCACCAGATTATGAAACACCCTATCATATCTGTCACCGCTATCTGGCTACACAAAACAAAGCTGGTAGTAAAGCTTGACTCCCTGTAGTGCACAATGACTCTTCTTATAGAGTGAGACATCAATCAGTGCATGGCACAGATAAAACACATACATGTGCAGAATAAACACATACTGGTATTGGCTGAAGTCACAGTTAGCTGCTAATCTTAGAAACAAGATCAGTATTCCCCAAATTGTTTTTTTTTCTCAAAAATGTTCATGTGTGAAGACCATACCACCTCATGGTGGGGGAGGTGGCTGTTACCACTGCTGCACACACCCCTGATCATTCTGGTGTGATGACTATTTCATATTCTGTAATATCGTCAGACCAGACATCAATAAAACCTCAGGGAAGAAAACCAGATTTGATGGGGGGGAGGGACAGAGTTACTGCATGGTGCATCAACAAGCACCAATGACAACTATGCACCTCATGGCCATTTGTAAGTCCTCTGATGAAAACTGAAATATAATTCCACTATAATGGCAAAATTATTATCTTGCACAATATATCTAATGCATACACGTAAAAATTAACTGCTTTCTGGGGCAAGTTATGTACTTATGGTGACTAAGAACATGATAACAAAGTTAAAATAGAATACAATACAATTTCCCTTTCCATCACTTAGTACAAACTAAATATCAGACTCAGAGGAATCCAGCCTGTTTTCATGTCCACACACTTAACTTACCTGTTTTCTACAGCTGGATGAGGCTGGTACAAGTCTTTGGTAAATGGATGCAACGTTGTGGGTCCCCAGTTTTGCTCACAGACGTTCACTCCTGATTCCCTCTTCCCACCAAATTCTTTTTTCCTCTTTTCGCTACCTCTCCACTGGTCACCTGTCCCAAATCCACCCTTTTTTCTGTCATTTCCAAAACGACTGCTTCCTCCTTTAAAAGTCCTGCAATTACATAACACATAATTCCAAAATCAAAGAAAGTAATAATTAACATAGATTCACAAACTTTTCACATACACATATTTGAAGCAGGCAACTACTTGGAGCCAAGTTCTTAAAAAAGTTGGTAGTCCCTCAACTGGTCAAGTTAATTCTCCATCTATCTCAAAGTTTATAATGTTCATACAAGCCAGACACTGATCCCTAGACTGTCACGAAAATTATTCCGTTAAATGATGCATTGAATATGAACTATTTTCCTTCAACAATAATTTTACAACTGTACGGTCTCTCGACTGAATTGAACCCATCAGTGAATTTATGAGGTTAACTAACACACGAAGGCCAGTGCCAGTAAGGAACCATGCCTCAGACTGCAATATAATTTGCCACAAAAGAGGAAATATTAAGCACATACTCACATATCCGGATTTATCTGAGTACTACAACAATTCTTCAAAACACTGGAAATCGGAATGAGTTTTGACTGGAAGACTAGCGACCGGCAACCTGAACAACAAAGAAAAAACTCATTCACGCCATGTAACAATGTTAATAGGTGCCACTTTAATTATAAAAATATATATATCCATTTTCACTGTATGCTGCTCATATAATGAAAGAATTGCTCACATTTCATTGCCCACCACATGGCCTCCCCTTACCTAGTCCAGCGAAAACAAATAAACGAACGGAAACTGGAATACCAAGGCTACAGACCTACAGACCACGTGCAACCACGAGGACTATGATCGACTATGATGCCGTAATAACTGAAACCGCTGAAACTATCGACTGCGATGTCTGTGATTTCTAGCCAGGGAATGCTATCCTTTCCCTCTAATTATGATGTAAAATATGGTTAAAAACTCTTACGTCCGCGGAAATATAACAAGATTGCAACAACTGACTTCATGATAGGCAATATCGCATAAAGAGTTTTTAATCATATTTTATTCCATAACTTTCGCTTTTTAATACTTTTATAATTCATTGCATTTTTATACCTTGTATTTTATAATGTAATAGTTACTATCACAATGAAATTGCAATTAACGAACCCTGCACTAGCTGATGGAACTGGGATTTTCAGTTCAGGCGAGACCAGCACTTCAATTGTACCAGAAAAATTACAAGTACGATGAGAAGTCATAATGTTTTAATTATCACCATGAGAAAATCATAATTCCAAAATATTGTTCTATACTGGAGATAGTCCATTTCCTGAGCTTGCCGAACAAAGTTTCTCGTGCAAAGTGGACAGTGGGAGAGGTGGGAGCGGTGGGAGCCACCGGAAGGGACAGAAGCAAAATGGCGACGTCGGTTTAGAAAGTGGAGGCTCGCGCTGCGATGTGGTTCATGCATTTGCAAGGGAAGTCTGCCAGGGAGATCCACGACCAGATGACCGCTATGTATCAGAAGATCAGAAAGGTGTACCAACATATGACACGAGTGGTCATATGGAAGAGGCGCTTTCATTGTGGACAGACAACCAGTGTATCTGGGAGGTCTTGTGACCGGCCAATTCGATCAAGGTTTTCCGTGGTTTTCCTTGGTCCCAGAGCAAATGCTGAGTTGGTACCCAAATTCCACGTTGCACTGCATGCTTCACATGCAGCCCCCCCAATAGTAACATCATGAAACTTATTATACTATAACTACACAAGAATGACATGTCTTATATCATGTATAATGATCCATGGACACGAAATAAATGAAATGAAAGAAATGAAATGAAACAAACCTCAAAGATGAACCCCTAAGTGGAAGACCATCTCCCGCTGAGTAACTGGGAATTATGGCACAGGTGGAAGCTTTGAGCCTATCCGATAGGCGCATAACTATCGAAGCTATTGCTCATGAGGTCCGCATTAGCCATGGGTCGGTTTTCAAAATCCATGATTAGTTACACATGACGAAGATCGCTGCGCGTTGGATGCCACGATTGTTCACACCAGTTCAAAAACACCAACGGATGGATGTGGCAAAGAAGCTTTTGCAGTTGTGTCAAGACGAAAAGGTGGAATTTTTCGAGCGCCTGATCACGATGGTTGAATGTTGCGTCTAGCATGATGAGCCTGAAACAAAGGAAATGATCAAGCAGTGGAAACATGCAGACTCGCCGCCACAAAAGAAGGCCAAATCCCAGCCGTTGTCAGGAAAGGTGATGTTGAGTGTGTTCTGGTGTCGGCGGGGTGTCATCATGACGATCATGACCATCATGACGGACTACGCACAAAATGGCGTCATCATCACTAGCGAGTACTACCGGAACCTTCTGAGAAAACTGCGAGAGGAAATAAAAAAAGCGACGCGGAATGCTGGGAAAAGGTGTGAGACTTCTTCACGACAAAGCACTGGCTCATGCTACGATGACACTTGCTGCCAGTTTGGAATATGAAATTCTTCCCCATCCACCATATTGACCATACCTGGCACGGAGTGATTTCTTCCTCTTTCCATGTCTAAAGACAATGAAATTAACCAAGCGGACGCACTAGACTGATGTAACAATCCCTAGAACATCAAATAGGCAAAAGAAAGTCCCTGTGACCAGAAAAAATTATTTGTATGGTAAACAATACCCACATGATAGCTGATATACAAGTTTCTGCAGCTAATGCTCTTAAGATATATCACCAGAATATTAGGGGACTAAGGAATAAAACAATTGAATTAATAAACTCGTTACTTCCAAAACTCCCCCCAAATACTATGTATAACAGAACATCATCTAAAGGAACTCGAATTGAAAAGAACACCATTAGTACACTATAATTTTGGGGCTAAGTTTTGTAGAGAAGACCTAAAAAATGGTGGAGCAAGTATTTTTATTCATGAATCATTACGTTTTTCTTAATATTAACCTACAAGAATTTAGCAAAGAACAGGATATTGAGGTATGTGTAATTAAAATGCATTTACCAATGACAACTGTTTGTATAATATCGATTTCAGGTCTCCTAATGGGAATCTTTTATTTTTTATAAGGACCGTAGAAGCTATTTTAAATAAATTATATGATGGTAATCAACATTTCATTATTTGCGGGTATTTAAATATAAATTATCTTGATAACAGCTGCATAAAAAAAACAGCAGTTAGACTTATTATTTGCCACTTTCAACTTAACCAGTACTGTTAATTTCCCAACTAGAGTGCAAAATGGTGTAGCAACAGCTATTGACAATATATTTATTGATGTATCAAAAAATGTAGATTATACCATATATCCTCATATAAATGGGCTATTGGACCATCAAGCCCAAATTATCAAGTTAAATACTTTCAAAATGCAAGGGCAGTATAATGTAACATTCAAAAGAAATTTTAACAAACATTCCTTAATTAATTTTAAGAAGAAACTGAGTTTCGAGACGTGAGATGATATCTTTGAAGAGAACATTGACATAATATTTAATAACTTTCTTAATACATATCTAAGAATCTTTTATTCCAGTTTTACTAAAAGAAAAATAAAGAATAAACCAAAAGGTAATGCATGGTTAACAACAGGGATAAAGATCTCATGTATAAATAAAAGAAATCTGTATTTACAGAGTAGAACCAGTAATGATATTAATTTAAAAGAATATTATAAACAATGCTGCAAAATTTTAACTAAGGTCATAAATGCAGCTAAAAACTATATTATGATAGGAGGATATTAAACTCTAAAAATAAAATGAAAACTACGTGGAATATAATTAAAACTGAAAGAGGGAAAAGGGGTAATAAAGATGATATACAGTACCTGGATATTAAGCGTAATACAATATCCAACCAACAAATTCTTGCAAATAAATTCAATTATTATTTTTTAACAATCATTGATAATAACATAGATAGTAGCAGAGTTAGTAAAACAGGTCAGCCAATACATGACAATTATCTAAATTATATGTTACAAACATACAAGGGCCTGCCCCCAAATATTTGATTTAGACATGCGTCAACTTGTGAGATAGAAAAAATTATTAAATCCTTAAACGGCAAACATTCATATGGATATGATGAGATAGATACCAACTATAATATTGAAAGCAAGTGCACCTTTTATCAGCTCTCCTTTAACGTGTATTATTAACAAATCCCTTTCCTCAGGTATCTTTCCAACTAGATTTAAATTCTCAGTAGTAAAACCAGTATTCAAAAGTGGTGATGAACATAGTATTTCTAATTATAGACCCATATCTTTGCTACCCACCTTCTCCAAAGTTTTTGAGGTTATATACTCAAGGCTCTATCAACATTTAACCCTAAATAAGATACTTACAAGCAACCAATATGGTTTTAGGAATAACTCAACTAATATGACCTCCTTCAAACTATTGAATGAAATTTTATTAGCCATGAATAATAAATTAACTGTCGGTAGTATATTTTGTGACCTAGAGAAAGCATTAGACTGTGTCAACCATGATAGACTTTTAAAAAAATTGAACACTATGGGATAGTAGGAACATCTAAAGCATTAATTACATCATACCTAAAAAGTGGTATTAGATATCAGGAAAACTTATAATAGTACCTCCTCCGAGTGGGAGATCATAAAGCAAGGTGTTCCACAAGGCTCTATCCTTGGTCCATTATTTTTCCTACTATATGTAAATGAGCTTCCTAACATAATAACTAACAATGCAAAAATCATCCTATATGCTGATGACACAAGTGTCATAATGTCTAATCCCAGCCTTCTGAATTTTGAAACTAATATGAATATACAACTTGTAGCCATAAATGAATGGTTTAAAGCCAATTTGTTATCTTTAAATTTCAAAAAACTCATTACCTTCTAGTCAGGGCAGAAAATAGTTTAGAAACCAATATCAGTATATGCTGTGGAAACAAGCATATTACTAACACGTCAAATATTAAGTTTCTTGGTTTACACATCGACGAAACATTATCATGGAAACTTCATATTGACCAATTAATAATTAAATGAGTTTGGCTTGTTATGCTATTAGGACAGCAAAAGGTTTTATGTCACAAGAAACCCTTAAGATGATTATTTATACTGTGTGCATTCTATTATGGAATACAGTATAATTTTTTTGTGGTAATAGGCCTAATAGTATCAATGTCTTTAGGTACAAAAGCAGATAATTAGAGTTATTATGAATGCAAAAACTAGAGACTCCTGTAGGGATCTATTTAAAAAAATTAAATGTATTGCCAATGTATTCACAATATATATACTCGATAATACTGTTTGAGGTAAAAAATAAAGATCTGTACAAATTGAATCATGAGATTCATAGCTTCAGTACTAGACATAGCACAAACTTACACCTTCCTACATCGCATTTGACAGTTTTCCAAAAAGAACCCTACTACTCTGGTATCAGAGCTTATAATCATCTTCCACCTCATATAAAAAGTCTGAGTAATGAAATGAAACTATTGAAACTGATGCTGAAAAGGTTTCGTCTTTCCAATTCCTTTTATTCCTTGGATGAATATTTTAACTGCAAAGTAAACTAAACACCTGGGTTATACTCCCTACTAAGTAAATTTCTTTATGATACTTATAATCAGCTCATATATATTCATCATATCTTAGTACTATCAGTATATTAGTTTTAACATTTTAAACATATAGCTGTCATACGATGTACAAAAGTTGTTCCATCAATGTCCTGGGTATTATGTGTGCAGGCATCTATGACCTGTTTGTTGTCTGGGTATTGTTTGTAAGTAATAATTGATGTAATGTCCTAATAAATAATCTGCTTTTAGATATTAGAACAATGTTTGAGATACTGTATTGTGGAGATGAATCATGAATGTATTTATATTCGTATCTTGTTAAAGTGATGCGACTTGTCTGGTTTTGTCTGTGACTAATTCCACATCTACTGATCATTATTGTACCATTAAGGATCAACGGAATGTTTCAGTAAATTGAATTGACTGTATTAACCACTGTCTAGTAACTGGGCATTTAAGGGTATTATACATTTTATGGAAGTATGGTATTGAAATAGACCATCTGTTTTAAATAACACATGACAGTAAACAATTAAGATGGTCGTGAATGGTTTACTTAGAGCTCATTTCCTTTTATCCTGTAGAGGAATATGTTAATAAATGATCTATCTAAAACCATCAACAATAAATCTAAACCAATTCTATATGCAGATGACACTAGTATAATATTTAAGAACTCTAAATTTGAAAACTTTAAAAATGACATAAATATTGTATTTGAAGCCTTAAACAGATGGTTTGAAGCCAATTTACTCTCATTAAATTTTGATAAAACCCATTACATATCATTCACAACTAAAAACAACCACCAAATTGATCTGGACATCAGTTATGCCAACAAATTAATCTGTAAAGTACTTGATACAAAATTCCTTGGAATATATGTAGACAGTACACTGTCTTGGAAAATACATATTGAACAAATTATACCTAAATTAAATGCAGCTTGCTATGCGATGAGATCAATTAAGCCTTTTATGTCACAGGAAACATTGAAGATGGTTTACCATGCCTACTTTCATTCTATTATGAACTATGGATTAATATTTTGGGGGAACTCTTCACATAGTGTAATAATTTTTAAAATACAAAAGAATATAATTAGAATCATTACAGGATGTAGAAGTAGAGATTCATGTAGAGAATTATTTAAGAAATTAAAAATTCTACCTCTTCAATCGCAATACATATTATCGCTTCTCCTATTTGTTGTTTACAACAAAGATAAATTCAAATTAAATTCTGATGTCTATAACATGAATACTAGACAAAAATATAACTTCCACCTACACTCATCAACTTTATCAGTATATCAAAAAGGAGTCTACTTTACTGGCACAAAAGTGTTCAACAATCTGCCACAAAGTATTAAAAACTTGGGCAATGATATTAAAAAGTTTAAATCAGAGTTAAAGAATTATCTACATGCTCATTCCTTCTACTCTAGATGAATACTTCAATGTAAATAGGGAATGATGTAAAATTAAGTTATATTAATTTTTAAGCTAAAATTGCCTGTACTTATGTATGTAACCTTTTGACTTGTTCTGTATCCAAAGGTGCTAACCTGCTTAGGATTTATAGAATGTAAATAAATTCAATTCAATTCAATTCAATAGTTTTCAAATTTTAAGGTTCTTGCTATGAAATGACTGATTGTATATACTGAATTTTTATTATACTGTATATTCTAATTTTTAAATCCTGATGAAATGTATTATATTTGGACTGTTAAATTAAGTATTTAGGTCTTTTGTATTAATTTATGATTGTGACAATGATAAGCATATATCTGCATAAATGTGATCATAGTTGAATATTTTATATACAAATTTTGTACTGTGACTGTATTGCATGTTGATTGGTCCATTGTTATGCATGTGTTTATGTATTCTGACATGTTCTATATCCTATGGCATGCGTGACCTGAAAGGATCTATGGAATTTAAAATAAAGTGAAGTGAAGTGAAGAAGCCACCATTTAGAGGCAAAAATTATCTGTAAACACTACCTAAAGATTCAGCTGCACTGAAATGGACAAGGTCAATCGTGTATTTGAGAGGAAAGAAAGGGAAGTGCAGGGAAAACTTCTTGGCATATCATACTTTCAGATGAAATTCACATATTTCTATTTTTCAAGGAACGGTCTGAGGGAAGATAAAAACTATAGAAATTGCAGGCGTTTTGTAAACATGGCTTTAGTCACTCAACCAACATGCCACACTGGCACATCTATAGTGTCAACTTAATGAGCAAATAACACATCAAAAAAATTTCATTACTACTGCTATGTATTTTATCGTTCCTGGCACCCAGCTGAATTCAGAGTTTGTACAGAAACAAATGTCCCATGGAATTTCAAAAGGAATGCAGAATAATAAAATCTTATTGCAGGAACATCTGGATGCCTGGGATGTATTGGGGAAACATTTCTTACAGTTACAAAATCAATCGTAGTTTTTATTACAATACTGTTATAATAGATGATAATATTCATATCGACCAGTACAACTTTTACTTAATAGGAGACTTTACACAAAACAAGATCTTCCTGCTTCTCATTTTCAAGTACTTACAGTGCTACCATATTTCTTCTAACAAGGAAGAAAAAGAAAAGTAAATAATATGCTATCACTGTGACTATGTTAGGCTGTTGAAAATGGAAAACAGAAGGTCATGTATCATGATTTGACTACTAAACACATTCAATACCAACAGCTGTTGTGCAACTGTTAAAACATATATATTTACAAGACCACAGTATAAGTTCTGATGAGTCAAAATATGCGTCAACTCCTGCTTTACATCCAATAGAAATAACTGTTTTGCAACCAAAAACGAGTGTGTTTAGTCATGGCTGATTGGCCCCTAGGTTTATACTAGCCACTAAAATCCTGGCTATGAACCTGTGTTGAAAATACAATTTTTTATGGGATTTCACCATGAAAAGTAGTCTTTATGTTGTACAGACTGCCTTATTATTAGAATGTCCATTATGTACAAAATAATCTTTACAGTTTATAAAAGTTATTTTATAATTTTTGGATATAACACTTCACCCCTGGGCAAATGACACATATATTATTTCTAACAGAAAAAGTGAATATGTACTGGAATTCTGAAACAATCCATCAACATATCCTCTACAGTGAAGCTCAGACTGATCAAAGTATGATAGTTCATTTGTCCTTTTTCTTAACACAAAGACACAGAATGTTAAATATACAAAGTTCTGTGGATAACAATGTGGATTATAATAATGTCTTATCTTTCATTGCTGTAAAAATCAGCCCCAAAAACATTTATATAAAATGGTACATTACGGAGGTATAACAATATTCTGTTACACTTACGCACGCACACACACACACACAAAGTAAAGTTACCATGTATGATACACAACAGGGACTGGACTTTACACAGAACTATACTGTGCTGTAGGCAAAGTCTCACTCTCCTAGAACTTCTAGAGTTTCAGTTTGCCTCGCTTTGGAACTAAGTTATGAGAACTTGCTCAGTGTTATGTCAAGAGGTCTCTCTCATTTACCTTCAACTTTTGTCACATTTTCTTGTAATTCTCCATAACTTTCATACATATCACAACTACCAAATGTTAATTTGAACCAACATACCTTTTCATCATTTTTCAAGCAATTGTAATAGGATGTTTGAATCTTTCATGATATTCAATTATAATTACATAAAAACAATATGTGATCTTGAATTTGGTCCAAAACTGCTGTACTACTTCATACAATTTTCATACCAGTTTTCCATCTTTTATGATAAGTTTGAACTATGTAATTTTGAATTTTAACTTATGCTGTTCATGCATTTAATTAACAAGAGTGGAAAGATGCATCAAGTTTTGAGTAATATATTTACCAAATGCATGTTTTGAAATGACATACCTCACTGGCCTGGATACACACATGAAAGACACAAACAGAATTATCAACACAAAAACCAACACTGCAGAAATACAGAAATATTTTCTTTGTAACTTGTTTCAAATAAGAGTTGTAGATCTTAATGAGATTATCTACATTTTATATTATGTACTCGCTTTTTGTGAGTTGTTTCTGAGAAAACTGGATTCGCGCTGCATGCAGAAGAGGGATTACTGATATGCCTAACCAACACAAACCAAACTGAAACTTCTGAACAGCCCATAGAGAAGATTTCAAATATTAAATTTCATCAATATCCATTTGGAAACAAAACTTGCCCATGGATGAACATATACATCTTCCCTATAATGCATTAACTGCATGCACTTTATACAAAAATATGTTGAAGGTAGCACATAAAAAAGAGACTGACCAAATTTTGAAACACAAAAATTCATAGTGTTGAGGAATTACCACTCAGTCAGGTCTCTTTATGTTCTAAGGAACAGTTCCAGCTGAACTGACTTGTAAACCTCAAGATGTCAGGTACTGTGTGGTGGCCCAAAGGTCCAATGGGTCAACAAAGAACTACTGTTCCTGGGAGTCAAATATTGAGGCCCCTCCCTTCCACAAAAGCTTCAGGTGGCAAACTGTACCTAGCGATTTTTAGAAACTCACGCAAGACAGACAAATGCAATTCTGAGTTCTAAAGTATCAGCTGATGTAGCGCAAATTAGGGAGAATAGGAATGAAAATAGGATATTGGTGGGAAAGCCAGAAGCAATGTGATCACTAGGAATACCAATTGTAGGTGGGTGGACAATATTAAAATGGATCTTAAGAGAGAGAGAGGATGGACTGGATCAATCTGGCTCAGGATAGAGACAAGTGGAAGGCTCTTGTGAACACGGAATGAACCTTCAGGTTCCATAAAATGCTGGGAAGTTCTTGAGTAGCTGCACAATTGGCGGTTTCTCAAGGACTTGGCTCCGTGAGTGAGTGAAAGTTTTAGCTGTGTTCACATAATACAAGTTCATATTAATTCTTATAACATTTCATTAATTAATTTGAATGAAACACAGTGTCAAAGAAAATTATCTACAGTTCAAACTTTGAGAACTAATCATACAGAAAGTATTCCTGTATCAAAACACCAAAATAACAGCAGGAGCTTATTTTGTCATATTCAATTTTAACCCTTCCGCACCGACATCCGTGTGCTTCACCGACCCTTTAAATAATCGTATGCCACCGACATCTGTGCAGTTCACCGACCTGCGCAGTGTTAGCTTTGAAGGACGTTGCTGACAAAACGAGGAAAGATATTCCAATTTTCTTTTCAGGAGTACATAGATTAGGGTTTCATCTTTCTATTGGTATATGAGTTATTTATTTTGGACGAATTTTTAGCACGGTATTTTTATTTTGTATCGTTAGTGTAATAGTTCGTACTTTTGTCTCACTGCGCCTAGATTTCATTGAAATTTTTCAAATTCTAAGTAAGGAAAATGTATAAAACTATATATCTTTCGACTCTATGGTCTTTGCTTGTCTATATGAGTCACTCACTGAAACCCCAGACGAAGGTTTTCCTTGAATGGGTTGCTGTACAGTCTGCTGACACAATGAAGTAGTCAAACAAGAGGGTCCTTTTTTCTTGGAACCAAATGCAACCTAAGAAAATAAACTTACGAATGATACAGAAATCTATGATGTCATAACACTTTCTTCTCTCAGTCGCGCCATAACCATGGCCTCTACAAGTAGGAAAGTTTTACAGGGCGATGAACTAGAAGAGTTCCTTGCTCACGACTCGGAAGTTAGTGAGTTCGAATATTCGGATAGTAGTGAAAACAGTGATAATGAAATTGAAGATCAGGCTGTAGTTGATGCTATCCAAGATCTTAGTATTGAAGATGACGACGAAATAGTGGCGAGGGTTCCAGTGGCGGATTCAGACGAGAGTTATTTTTGGCAAAATATGGATAATTATGATGGCGTTCGCGAACGGTTTTCTGAAAATTCAGGCCCGAGAAATCAGTCTGTCAATGTGCTCGATATAGTACAGACATTTCTATTATTTTTTACTGAGGATTTTGTGAACAATATCGTTCAGGAAACAAACACTTATGCGCAACAATTTATATGTGGGAGGGTTTTTCCATTTAGATCTCCAGCTAGGCAGTGGGTACCAGTGACACTAAATGAAATGTATGTGGTCTTAGCCTTGTTCTTGCTGATGGGTATAGTCAATAAGCCAACTCTAAATTCATACTTTTCAACGAAAAGATTACTATACACTCCAGCATTTCCTGATGTAATTTCGAGAGACAGATTCCAGCTTATATGTAAATTTCTCCATTTCAATGACAATACTAAGAAAGATAATTACCTAGGACCTACAAGACTTTTCAAAATTTTTCCTGTCATTCAACATCTCAACGAAAAATTTCAGACACTCTTCTATCCTGGACAAAATATTTGTATTGATGAATCGCTTACACTATGGAAAGGGAGATTGGCATTCAAAATGTACTTGCCACTGAAAGCTTCAAAATTCGGCATAAAAACTTATGAACTCTGTGATTCCAAATCTGGGTATTTATGGTCATTTATTGTTTACACTGGCAGCGAAACCCAACTAAATTCTTCACTGATCAGAGAAAATACCAATAAAACAACATCTGTTGTTCTACATTTGGTCGAACCGCTCCTCCATAGAGGTCATACTCTATGGATGGATAATTATTACAATTCCCCCCAGTTAGCAAAATTATTAAAAAATCATGGCACTGACTGTGTTGGGACCCTTAGGTTGAACAGAAAGGGTGTCCCAACAACTGTAAAAAACACAAAGTTGAGAAAGGGCGAGATCATAGCTCAGCACGCAGGTCCTATAACTGTTCTCAAGTGGCAAGACAAAAAACCAGTTTCCGTGATCTCTACATTTCACAATGCCGACACACAGACAGATATAAAGAGAAACAAAGAAATAAAAAAACCAAAAATTATAATTGATTATAATGAAATGATGGGTGGCGTTGATTTGAAAGATCAGCTTTTACAGTACTACAACGTGGAAAGAAAAAGACTTCATAAGTGGTACATGAAACTCTTCAGACGCCTTTTGAATGCGACAGTGGTAAATGCCATGATAATTTATAACAAGAATCAGGAAAGACTGACAGACCACTTAGCATTCAGAGTAAATCTGGTAGAAGGGTTGCTGTTGAAGTTTACGGACCAGGAGCAGGCAGCACGTAGAGTACAAGGTCGACGTCATTCATCAGATAACACCATCCCCCGGCTTCGTGAAAGACATTTTATTAGTAAAATTCCCCCATCAGGAAAAAAGGCTAGACCACAAAGGCGATGTGTAGTGTGTACAAAAAACAAAAGAAGAAAAGAAACCGTGTACTGGTGCAGTGATTGTGATGTTGGGCTATGTATTGACCAGTGTTTTCAGGATTACCACACCAAACTCAACTTTTAGCAGTTCGAGTGAGTAAAAAAATATTATTTATCATAATTATATTGAAAAATATATATATAGTTTTGTTCTTCGTTTCTTTATGAATATTTCTGTGAAAATTTTATCTCAATATACCAATTTTTGCGAGAGTTACTAAATTTTTCATGGATAAGTGCATTTTTCTGTTTAATAATTAAATACCCCGTCGGTTTGGCGGTAGGAAATGATTTAAATACTATCCGTCGCGGAAGGGTTAAGGCACAGAATCTGTTATACCTTTCTCTTCTGCATAAAAATTAATCTATGAATACCTTAAAATAGAATATATGTGACGGCCCCAATTGAAGGTGGTACAGTATCTATATGGTAGCCTGGCTTGTGCCTTTGTAAAAATAAGATGTCTCCAAGTGGACATATGCAGTCATAGACAAAAGAATTTCCACTCAATATACAATGCATCTATCCCACAAATTGTGAAATACATATGCATATGCAGAAAATGATTTCCAAGCTCAAACCATGAAGGTAAAGCTCTATGGATTCTACACCTCTCTACTAAATGGGAGTGATCAGCTTTACACTATGAATTATTTATTTCTGAGACAGTTATTGCTATCCATTGGACAGGAGGCTGAATGGACCCCAGAGCCAATTTAAATATGGTGGCATACACTAAAATCCCAGCCCCTGTTGAGAAATAAACTCCATCCTTCCAGTCCACAGCCAGTCACTTATTATGGCTCAGCTAATGTGTGACATTTGTGAAACAATTCAAGGTTCTGATCATTTCCCTGTAATCCATTCACAAAGAGATTATCTTTTATCTCCCAACATTGCAGAACTACTGTTTAGATCAAATGTAAGGACTGCATCTCAATTTGTTTCTGATGAAGTGCAGTGGTCACAGTAAATGCTGTAATTATGTTGTTTCTGCCCCTGTTGACAGCATGTTTTATTGAGTACTAGTATTTTCAAGGTCTGTGGCAGTGAATGAAATTAAGAGAGGCCATTCATATTTTTCAGAAGCGAAATAAGATGTGTGCAGGAAAGGAGGTGTAGGAATTGCAATAGGAGTGTACTGCACTTGAGGAACTGCACATTTATTAATGGCGAGATTCCTATCCATAATTTCTTGCTCTTACTTTGTAAAGCTAAAGGTACATGCATTTTTAATCCCTGTACAAAACTGATCTGAGTGGTCAGTTTAATACGTTGGCTGCATTATCCTCAAGGAAAGAGCACACACAGTTGGATAACAGGGTGGATGGACCCCCACAGCCAAAACTTAATTTTTATGCCCCATACCTGGGATGGAAAACGATGGGCACCAGCTACCATTTTAACTGCCATTAGTGATTACTGATCTTGTCCATATTAACATCTGGATAAATGTGGTACTTCAACAGTTCAGCACACCATAATTTTTGTGTCAAAACAATTTCTTTTACCTTTAACATCATACAAAACACTAGCTACAACAAAACAGAATGTTGTTGTACTTTATTTTTAATGCTGCATACTGTCCATTATTTTCATATGAAAAATACATGAAACAACTACAAGTCAAGAACTTAAGCATTCTCCAAGTGAGCAGAAGATATGAAAACAAGTCCATTACGGCAGTACTGGAACAGTGACAGTGGACACCACTTGTCATTGGTAAGTAAATTTTGATGTAAATCTGATGCTGGGCAATGAAAAGGTTCACTATCCTAACCCTACACAACAATTTACAATACTACACATTAGGTGGAAAAAATAACCTCACCAAATTTCCAAATTAAATGAACAAAATTTAATGCATGTTACAATTCTGGCTCACTCTAATGCTATCTGTTTACACAAACTAACATAATTTGTCATATGAAGGTGAAAATCAGCTCTCTCCAAAGTGATATTTTTATTTTGTAGATTACTACTTTATTGCGAGACATGCTACATTATTAGGAAAAGAAAAATGTATAAACATCTTTGAGCGTACGTCATTATCACATGGTGACATACATTATTAAATCATGACTGGAAAGTTAACTACATTCTGTTTTCAGTATGTGATGGGAACCTAATCACTTACCAGAGATCCTGCTGAGCATACAGAACATTTTTACAGTGAGGTTGCCTACTCAAATAATGCCAAACACTCAAAAGATGTTTTAGATAATAAACACACAAACTTAGCTGGTAACAAGGGAAGAGACTATCTGGGAGATCTAGGCATAAATGGAAAGATAATATTAACAAGGACTATAATAAAAATGGGTAGTGCAAATATGAACTGGATTAAGAGAGTGAGAACAGGGTCCATGATGAGCTATAAAGTTCCATACAACAGGAAATGTCTCAAGGAACTTCTTAAGAAGATCCTATACTTCAGAGTTAGTTACTAAGTTTGTGTGCACTGATATAGTCATTATCCATGATTATGTGTGCACACACCTGAAATTTGTGCTTGAGTTGTCCATAAAAATCACAAACTTTGCAGTATAAAAATGCAAGTCCTAAAAAGCATAAGGAAACAATTTTCCAGCTTTTGGTACATAATATGTAAATAAGTGAATATGCTGGATGATCAAAATACAATCACCACATAGGGACAGCAGTTTTCTCCTAATATCATGTTTAAATATATTTACTTCATCTTATCAATTAAAATATTAACCTTTTGTTTTGTTTCATTTCTCCTCCTAACCTATTTCAGCAAGAGATTTCTTTTTATAGTTTATTGGCAATACTGTCTGCAGGGACACAAGCACTACTTGAAGAAGTGCAAACACACTATTCAGTGTCACTGTCACAACTCTAAAGCTTATCTGCCATAAGTCAGGGCTCAAAATTACTTCTTTACACAATCTTCATTTGGTACAGGTCAGTGTCCCTTTGCACTGCAAATAATAGGACAAGTATTAAAATTCCAGAGGTGCCAATCTATATAGTACATATAGGAGTCGAGGTAAAGTGCAATGCATGCAATGCATTCTACATCTCAGACCTCAGTACTGGTCACTTCACACTTTGACCACTTCACTCAAGCCAGTACCCACTGACAGCAATGAGGGTGGGCCCCAGAACCAGTCTCTATATTGTGGAGATGGGAATGAAACAGCTCATCCAGCCGAGAGCCAGCCACTTTACTGACTAAGCTACTATGACTAGACTTCAAAAACAAAATCCTGTAACTCTTTCAAGATCAACTCTGTATGCGCCACCCACTGCCTATACAGAGTATACTGTTGGGATGTATTATTCTATGGATAATATCACAACAATATGCCATCAATTATACACTGTAATAACAAAGTATGACAGTGGCCTTGATAAAAGTATGTGAACAATCAGTCAGTTTCTTCCCCCATGATGCAATATGAACAGGTAATTCAATCAGTGAAAAGGTTAATACTAAACAGGTTTTTGTAACCATTAATTCTATTTAAATCAGAACTATTGTTCTTGGTATATCAGACTGCAAAATTATAACAGTGAAGTTACTGAAATGATTAGCGGCCTCCGTAGCCTAGAGGTAACGTTCCCACCTCATGACTCGTAGTACGCGGGTTCAAATACCCGGTGGAGGTTGTCGAATTTTTAAGGGCGGAAAAATTCAGGGAATAAATCTTCCGGGAGGGACTTTAAGCCGTGGGTCCCGTGTCGTAGCTTTACGGCACATAAAAGACTTCATATCTCCAAAGAGGTCACTGAGCCAAATTAACGGACGATTCCCACCCAAGAGCAGTCTCTAATACCTCTGGTAGATGGGGAAAGCATTATAGATACCTCTCAGCTAGTAGAGCCGGTCTCGCTGGCTGGGCGGGACTGATGGTAAGCACCAGTACCGGTAGGATATAGAGACTGGTAGAAATCATAGAGGGAAGCACAATGGACCAATACAGGTCTCAGTGCATGGGGAAACCCACCCTCTCCAATAACTAACTAACTAACTAACTAACTAACTAACTACCGAAATGATTGAAACTGGCACCTTCATCTTTATTACAAAAAATAAGATAAAATATTATATACCTAGAAATTAACACATCACAAATACAATATAGTACAATACCATACACATACAACTCAGCATATGTTCTATGCTACATGAGCACAAAAGCTAGAAAGCCGGAAGGAAAATAAGTGACACTGTTCATAGAAATATTTCCTCCAGTGCTCTACAAATACAATATCCAGAATTATTTGCATTTCTACAGAATTGTAAATGCAATACTAGAGTGTTCACTGTACATTATCTTAATATGAATGGCAAACCATGCCAGAGTGCTGAAAATTCCAGCAGTTTTGGGGGGGGAGGGAAAACTTTTCTCATGTTCATGGACATTTCTATGAAACTATCTGCAAGACATCTGTCTATATAGCTTCAAGCATACTCCTGTCACTGTTTTTTTAGCAAGCAATGATCAGTATGTTTTCTTGCTGTTTAATTTTGAGCCCTGATTGGCTGCCATACTACTCCCATGTGATGTAGACTTCGGTACGAAGCGGTTTGGCAGAAGAAACAGCCCTCCTCCTGGCTCCAGGCCCCCTCACTCAGGCTTCTGTCTCTCCCCCCTTCAATCGCAAGCGTGCGAAGTCCTCAAAAATTATGTCATCCTGATCTGGGCACATGATTCCATCACTGAAAACAGGGGATTGTTTCTATGCTTCATCTTAAACTCACAGGTTGAATTCTTGCAATATATTAACCTCTCAGCCTGATCTAACATATTCAGTGTGTCAGAAAAATATATTGTATCATATGTCACCATCCAACATACTAGGTACAGTGGCTACAGGCTAAATTTGGGGGTTCTTTGCTTGTCTAATGTTTAAGATATCCTGTAAGCATCTTATGCTCTGAAAGGGAAAAATGTGTTTCCATTAAAGTTGTCATAATTATTAATCATAATATAAAAAGTTATATACCTCACCTAGAACATACATGTAGGTTTCTATTCTGTCGCAAGGCACACAGCTAATTGAATGCTTGGTTCTTCTAATTTATAGTGACTTTTGGAGCAGAATGGAGCCTCACTGTACATTGACTGCTGCTCAATACTGGCTAATGTACATGCTGTTATAGTGTGCGATGAGGTACTCGATTCGTGTTCTACATGTCACTGCTCATGAATGTTAATCTGGTTAAAGAAGAGCTGGCCAAGGTTCATACTGTATTATTGGGAATGCTGTAATCTGTGAAAATTCCAACCTGCGTTCTGTGTTTGCTATTATTCAAGATAAACTGATCTGACATGTGAACCAGTGCTAAATTATGTGTTTTCATAGTTTTGCTAAGGGCCTCTTGGAGTAGCTGAACTGCTGCTCTCAGCAGAACTGCATTCTTACACTGATTTATTCAGCTCTAATTTTGTATTAGCTATGAAGATGCATGTGCTTTTGTTTTTCTGTGTTATGTTTGCATTCAGTATTGGCATACTCTTCAAGTGCGTCAAATTCTTTTTATATGCTTTCCTATATATGTTTTCTTATTGTACACCACTTTCCTTGATATGTGCATAATTTTTGTTCTCTGCTGACTAGACTTCAGGGAACGTGTTTTGAATGTGTATAGACTAGAGACACACTTATGTTCAGACACCCTGTCCAACTTGGGAATGTGGAACATGCAACTGAATCAGAGATAATAAAGTGGCCTGTTTGTTGTGTCTATACATTAAGCAAACAGTGCTACAATTTTCATGTCTTCTTTGCTTCTATTAATAATTAATGTTAAATTGTTACACAGACTTTATTTCTCAATGATAGTCTGTTCCACCATTCCAATGAAAATTCTGACTGAAACCTACCATCATTAGATGGCAATAATACAGAAGGATAATATAACTGTTAGCGGGTTTATGACATTATCTGGTTTCAGGTCAGGCCAATCTTGCAACTGGATCTGTTAAAATTTGTCCCACAGATACACAAACTACATGTTAAAACAAGGTCTGAATATTGAAATGATTGCTATCTCATGTGTGTCTCATTAAGGCTTGATGAATCCCATACAGCCTCTAGTTAGGCATTTTTGAAAATTATAGAAAATATACATGTAGGCATATGTTTCAACTTGTCTGTGTAAGCTGACTCTTCCAATGTGTTTCCTGTGCAAGGTACATCACTCTTCTCTTGTCATTCATGCTCAGGTGTGTTTTAAGGTTCTGTACCATGCAGATCACTGTGACAGTTTGCAGTGATGGAGCAAAGAGAAAGCATTAAGTTGTGTTTCAGTACAGGCAAAAGAGCTACTGAAACTTCCCAGCTGATAAAACAGGCTTATAGTGACAATGCTCTAGTGGTATGCAAGATTTTCAGATGACTCTGAAAATCCTGAAGATGATGAATGCAGTGGACAACCAACAGCTGTTTGAACACCTGACATGATGGAAACAGTTCAGAACTTGATTTCAACTGACCACTGAATGAGTGCAGATGATGGAAGAGGAACTCAAAATTATCAGAGAAACAATTCACAAAATCCTAGTAGAAGATCTTGGAAAATGGAAGATCTGGGCTAAGGTTGCTCCCACTGTTTCACCAATGAGCAGAAATCTCTCAGACTGCAAGCTTATCAAGGTTTTATTCAATCTATGAATGAAGAGCATTCCTTGCTTGACTCAACTGCAATGGGTGATGAGACCTGGTGTTTCCAGTAATATCCCCAAACAAAGAGACAAAGTATGAAATGGAGCTTGCCAAGTTTTCCAAAACACAAACGATTTTGACCTCAAAAGTAAAAAAAGCAAACTGACGTTGGTCACATTCTTCAACAGTCTGGCAACCGTTCATGCAGAATGTGTTCCACTAGGTCACACAGAGAACAAGGAATATTACGTGGAAATACTGTTTCATTTGATTCAAAGAAACTGTCAAGAAAGACCTCAGTTTCAGGAAGAGAAAGCTCTCTTGCATGACACAAGACCCCACAAAGTAGTGTGAATAAAGAAATTCTTGGCAAAACAAAGGATTCTAGAATTAACCTCCCCCCCATATTCTCCTGATTTATCGCCATCAGACTTTTTTCTTATTCCCCAAAATCAAAACCATGCTGAAAGGGAGAGGATTTGAAGACGAGGATAGTAAAAGAAATGTAACAAAAGAATTGTTTGCATTACATGCAAATGAGTTCAAAAAGTGTTTCCAACAATTTTATGACTGAGCACAAAAGTGTGTGACTCTCAAGGGGGATTATTTTGAAGAATATTAAAGGTATGTTCAATTTTAAATGTAGTTTTCTGGAAATTTATGCAGTCCTGGAACTTAATACTCTAACCATTTATTTATATAATCTTGGCTACATTCAGAATGTATGCTATTTATCTGTCTGGGTTGGCCAGTACTCTGCTTTTGGAAAGGTGTCACTTATAAATTTCTGTTGCTGGATTTCTTCATGTTACCAACATTTCAATAGAAATGTCACCACCATTCCAACAGATATGTGTATTTTCTGTAAAAGTCTCAGAAGAGCAGTGCTGATATTTTGCTGTTGCCAGTATGCGGGGCATGTGGTCTGGTCTCTCTCTCTCTCACTCTCTCTCCCCTTACAGGCCAGAATTTTGGCCAGCTGTGATCATGGTAGGCATTACAGACACTGCCTCATCTGGGAAGTGTTTGAGCAAAATATGAAATCAAGTGGGTAAGGTGTAATAAACATGCATCTCCATGATGCATTGTTCCATACAATATGAAAAATCAGACTAGTTGAATTCTGTGAGTCAAAGCACTCACGTGTCCAGCTGAATCAGATTCGTATCAACTGCTACATCGTCACCACCTTCCTTGTTGCTAGGTTCATGCGAGGGTGACGGGCGTGCAGTGATGGGTAAGGGAGGATCCTCCTCTGGTTTCGGATGCATCAGGATGAAAGGCAATTCTGCTACCAGGTCTCTGAAAGTACAATGGCAAAGTAGCTCTTCAGTTCTCATGGCTTTCAATTTCACAGCTACAAATAATCATGCTTGGATATCAGTGACTAAAAAGAATGGGTTCACATACATTTCTACTGGTACAAAATACACAAATTTTGTGGACTGAGTTGAATTTGAGGTAGCATATGTCAAAATTTTCCTCCCTGTGCTTCTGAAAAAGAATGGCTTTCATGGTTATGACATCATCCACCGAGAATACCATCATAATATATTGTGTTACGAAAACATTTTTCTCCTATTCTTCCCATCCCCCCAAACAGCCTTAGTGTTGATCCCTTCCCCACATAGTGAATTAGGCCTCTAAGTATGACATTCCACTATGCAGACTGTGGGGACTGGGAATACTCCCTAAAGATAACCATGCAAACCTCAGCACATCCCAGAGCAAACCAGTCCACTGCTCTTGGGTTAAACTCACTCAAACATAGTTCAGTATAATCCTTTCACCTAAGTTTTGCTGTTCACGTCAGAACATGACACATATCCTACTACGAGCACTGGGTTCAATAAAGCTTCAACAACCACTCCTCTCTTTCCTGTAAAACTGAAACTGTTCAGTGAATGCTTTTGTAATTACATCTTGACCTCAAAGGGCAAACCATATTGTTCCAGCAAATGTCTTGTAAATAGGAAATCGACAGGAGTGCATCGCATGAATCTCAGGTTCTCATAATTAACATAATCCAAAAGCAATGAGAAGTGATTCTTTAATTTGTTAATATAGAGTCATCAGCCAGATATAACTACATTCGTCACCTAAGTATCAAATTACACAGTGCCCAATAAATCAAATAAGAGAATATTCATTACACTCTCTGGTAGCCCACTGTGATACTAATGTTACCAAATGTACATACCAAACTTCTTCCTCTATCTTTCGTGTAATCTCATTTCACTTTATCAAAAAATTAATTCTAAATTACAAGAGGTTACATTTTATGAATTCTATTATTCTGAAATGAACCATTACCATAAGCTAACCTGGTTATAGATGTTAAGACACTAGTGACTGGCACAGATTGACTGCTCTCCCTAGTCACTTAGCCTGGCTAGCTGCCTGTGTGACAGCAGTAAACATTTACTGCTCCATGACTGCATATCATTTAAACTAAGTCGTGAAGATGAGATGAGAACAAGTGAATATGTGTGAATAAAATCATAGTCTATATGAAAAGAAAAAACTCCTTACTTCACTATCCATGGACTACATTCAAAATGACTATTATTACTATATAATGAACTGAGCAACAAAATGTAACATAAAATCTATGTCATCTGGCAACAAAAACTGCTAAAAACACATTCTCTCATGATAGGAATATAAAAATACAATTTGTTCGCAAACCTTATTTGGAGCGCCTACTTTTTTCTGTATAACTCTCTCTTAGTCTCTGGTGTTTATCCATACAGCTAGGAAACATTCAAGACAATTGTACTGCAATAGATACATACAATGTCGGACCATTTTCATAAACTTTTCTTGTAGTGTTTACAGTTTCAGGTTTGTCTAATGTCCTGGTTTCACATTCTATTCCTTAATGTTCTCTTTTAATACATCTATATAACTTGTAACATAACTGTAATCATATTACATCAAATCCTAGCTCATCTGTTTCCAAGGATACATCATTTTAGTGCAAAACAAAGTAGTCAGAGTGACAATGATCATTACAGAAAAGTGCGTATAGGATTAGGAAATGAAATGCGGAGGCGGAAGAGGCCGCAGTAGTAGTAGTATACAGAAAGAATGGTGGTCACAAGGAATTCACATAATAAGAGAAGAAAGGGGGAACACTGGGAGTTATGAGAGCATAAGAATGAATAACATGTGAAAATGGCAAACTTATGAACATTCCATGCTGAAACAGAGATGCAAAACACTACACAAACAAATTAATGCCTTTGGCAGCTGAACATACCCTCCTAATGCTCCAAGACACAGCTTTACTTTCACTTTGTACTGGACAATGATTCCTAAATTCTCCTTCTGGGATGGATCTGCCACTCTGAAAGCAAATGAGGAAGATCTGAATATACATACTGATAACACGACTGATTCAGAAGAATATAACAGTCTTCTGGGTTCTAGCACCACGTAGAAGCTTCTAATACAACAATGTATGATGGAATCTAGTTCATCGATTAATTAAACGGACCTGAAGAAAAACACACCTCAGAATTATTTCAGTCATACAGGAGTTGACTGAGGTTACAAAACTAGATGATCAGAATGAATGATGAATCTAGGTGTAGCCAGCAATTCAAGATATATGTAAACCTACTAGAAATATAACATTACAGAAAATAAGAACTCCTCTGCTACTTCTCAATAAGGACAAAAAGAAGAGGCTCTCAAAACACTACTATCGGGAAATACTCACCAGCTGTGGATTTTACCACCACTATTGCACACTTACACTTAAATTAGGAGTACTTCTCTGCATTCACACTTGAATGGTATATATATGTTTAGGTGTAAATTCAGACACAAACTTATCATAACAAAACCAGTAACTACATTAGCTTTGCAGCTGCCTAAGTCTTAAGTATTAGAGCACTGCTTAAAAGAATCATGATCCAAATATTAAGAACAATTTTAAATGGTAAACAACTGAAATGAATAAGACATTCAAATCTCAGACTATTACAACAGACTGTCTGACAGACAGACAGACAAACAAACAAACAAACAAACAAACAACCCAGAAACATACATATACACAGAGGACAAAAGATGAAAAACACCATTAGGAAACATTGCAAGGAAGACAACAATGAGCAGAGTTTGAGGGAGACCCAGATTATTCAAAGAATGCAGAAGGTACTCGAAGCTAAATAGAATGGAAAATGAAATACACCATAAGAAATGTGCAAGGTAAGATAACATAGGAGAAGATGAAAAAGAAGAAATTAAAGGTGACAAACTTGAAATAAGCTATGAGAACATACTGTCATGTGATTGGAGTGTGACTACAGACAGGTTCTACATACATACATACATACATAGCATTCCATAGATCCATGAGTTAGTCAGATGACCTACCGGATGTGGAATTTGTCAAAAATCATACAATACATATATACATGCACAATTCAATTTCACATAAATAGTAAGGATTTCACAAAAGTAGTAAAATATCCATCATAAATCCATACATTAACATATACTAGATTTTTTTTTTCCTGTGTTCCAAACAAGAGAAAAGATTCTGGATTGGTAATCAGATTTATTGTGTAGTTATACATATAACTGGTAACTACAAGTAACCATCGCTAATTCACACACTCCGATGTTCACTACAGCACGTACTAAGTCTTCTCAGTCTGCTGTCTTCACCAGTTGTTGCCTCCTGATGGAATTCAACAATATTCTCTGCTTCCATGCTCAAGTTCTTACTGGCTGACAACTGTCCCACAACTAACTCACTGCTCTAATTGTCCTGCTTATAACATCTCGGTACGGACTGCACAGAAAACATCATTTCTCTGTTGCTGTTCCATTGCTGCTTAGCAGACCACACAGAAAACACAATTCCTCTGTTGATGTTTGCATGCCACTGCCTACCAATGGTCACCACCTAACAATGAGTCTACATGCCACAATACAAAGAGATACAGGAATAGGACATAACATAAAAGATACATCAAAAAGTAGAGCAAGCAAGACAACAAAGTAGATTACCTAGCAGGAGACAAAGGGGCTATCAGAGCAGAAAAAACTGGGAGTTCTTTAACACCCTGGCACCATTTCACAGAAGAAGACTTCTTAAGTAAAGTAAATATATTGTGACATGTTAAACCATTGTTGGGGAACAGGATGTGGACCACAGAGACAGACTCTTCATAAATGGTCGGTTGCCAAGTTATGCAACAGTAAAGCAAGCTGTGTTTTCCGCCTGCCCGATTGAGGGTTTATAAGAGAAACTGGAATGCCTAAGGAGTCAGTTGAAATGTAGCAGCTGCTGAAGACAGTGTTAGTTAGTATTCGCCAGTATTTGGAGTAATCACCAGAACAGAAGTCAGTCAGTCAGTTCTCCATTAGTATTCAGTAGTACTTGGAGTGATCTGAAGTGACAGATTCTGTGTAGAGATCCGTTGCTAGGAAATGACTAGTGGAAGACAGAAAGTCCTAATGCGTGTGTAACGGTGAACTGGAATGTGTAAATTAGCGATAGCGCTGTATTTGATTGTAATTAAAAGAGTGCGTGTAACAAAGCTGTTAATAAATCCAATCATCCAAAGTAGAACCCGTCATTTTGTTAAGCGTACCCCCCCCCCCCAACTGNCACCACTATGTGTTTTATTTATGTACATATAGATAAATAAATCAAGGGTGCACAATATGACACATCAGTCTCACCAACATGCTAAGTTTCGGATTTCTTATATGCAGTCATTTAGTGCATTATAACCAATATGAGTCTATGAAAAAAACTGACACACTTCATGGATTACATTCCTCAAGTGCTCCTGTACATGAATTCCAAAGCCACTGATAAAAGAACTGTGACAACAAATATATCATCATCATCATCATCAGTAATCTGTCAAGACAACAGGTCCACAGTCTCTTCCAAAACAGTTCCTCCACTTAATGTGATCTAGAGCTTTCTCCTTCAAATGACAGTATCCTCTTCTGTCCCCAAGGTCATCCAGCATCTTCTTACGTCTCCTTGTCACTTCTATCCGCCCCTCTATCTTTCCTTCGATAACTTCTTTTAGAAGGCAGTTTCTGCGTAAAACATGACCAATCCAATTAGCCTTCCGTTTTCTTATTTCATGTAGGATATTCCTCTGCTCATTGACTCTAATTAACACTTCTTCATTTCTCACATAATCGGTCCAACTGATCTTCTCCATCAAAACAAATATATATCAATGAATAAACAGGCTGTAAAAGTTAATGAAGTTAATAAAATGCATAACAATATACATATCACAGAATTCTATAAAACACAAATGTTATATTTACTGATAGTGTTGTAACTTACATAAACATGGTGAACACAAATACAAATATGGCCTAAATATTCCAACAAACTTGACAAAAACAGAAAAAGGGTTCTGAATTTGGTATCAAAATTAATTACATAGTTGCTGATTATATTCACAAATAGGCCTGAAAACACGGGACTAGTGCATGAAATGTAGAAGAAAGTTCAACTTTTGGGAGTGAGGTTTAGCACAGCATTACAGGTCATGAAGTCAGTCCTGTATCACTTCACACTTACCAGTTTGCAATATTAAACTAAATGGAAATAAATATAACATTCCGCACGCATACATCAACTTCCAAGACATTAATAATCTTATTTTTCTGTGGTAGTTCTCAAAAATATAAATATCTGTGCTGTGGGTGCACTGCACAATTCAGTCCATGAGCTTAATATTGGGAATTATGACAATAAACTGGATTCCATCATAACAAAATGACATTAGTACAAAAGAAAACACACCCAGATGAGCCATTTCATTACAACTCTATGATGGTACTTAAATAGCATGCAGCAAAATAAAAACATTAAGAATGCAAACAGTACAAGCACAACAAAACCAGTAACAACCCTAAAAATAGAAATCAGCAATTTAGTTCATGTACCCATGGCGATTCACTATGCTCCATGACACCAATCTTACCTCCCGAACCTGACAATGGATATTAACATGTGAGACTTGAGGTTCTCAGGTAATAACTATGAACAGTGCCATTTTCTGGGATGTTATACCACATAATGGGTAGAAGTTCAGCAGTGTTTTAGAGGAATGTATTATTTCCAGCCTATGGATTGAAGAGTAAGCCAACCAGGCAACCTGTTTCCTGCTATTCTGGGTTACTCTTCAACCCTAAAGATGGAACCAATACATTCCTCCAAAATGATGGTAAACTGGTGTAACACCCCAGAAGAAAGCACTCTTCAATGGATTTTAACCTTCACATTGCCCATCCACTGCACCCAGATGCAGAGATCTGTGTTAGAGATGAAAGACTTTGTTGTACATATTGGTATGTTACTTTGACTAGAATGCATTTCTACTTAAATCTGATTTGTATCAAGGCTAATGACATGTGCTACTCTCTATAGTCATTCAGTGGATCTCATTTCAGATGGTTCCTATTTCAATTATTTAGTTCTAAAATAATGAAACAGTCAGGAACTGGTACTTACTGCAGTCATGGTGGCATAAATAATAAAATATGGACATTTTACTGCCAGAATAATTTCTGAAAATCTTACAAAATGTGGTCATGAGAGGAAGATTGTGTGAGAAATTACATAACTTTCATGAGAACCAAGTTTGCTTTTCAAAAATGTGAGAATAAATATCTCACTCTCCAGGGTTTGGCATACAGCAAGGAACCCTATGAATCTGAGGGTTAAATTGGATTCCTGAATAGTGTGAGGAGGCTAAACAACCAACTTAACCCACTTTTTGGGCATAAAACTGAAGAAGAAGCAATCCTAAAGAGTGACTAGACAACTACTATTGTTATCTGCTCCATAAGGAAATATCCTAATATAAAAAGAAGTTATATTCAGACACATGATCACCCATACTGATAAATATAGCGCGACATGTCAAATCCTTGTTGGGCAAGGGGATGTGGAATGAGTTGGTTGCCAAGTTACGCAAGAGAAGAACAAGGTTATGCAACAATAAGGAAAGCGCTGTTTCTCTATGTCGTGTTGTGCTGAGCTGAGCCGATCTGAGCCGAACTGCACTGGTTGCTATGCAGCAGTAAACAACTCTCGGCAGTGTTGCCAAAGTAACACCTCTGTAAACATGGCGATCACGCAACAGTGAAGCAAGCTGCGTTTTTCACCTGTCCAACTGAGGGTTTATAAGAGTAACTGTAATAACTTAGGAACGAGTATTCGGCAGAACAGAAGTCAGTCAGTCGAAGCAGTTAGTCCGTGTTAGTCAGTTCTCGAAGTGAATCCGAGACAGCCGTGGGAAGAAGAACTGAATGCATGATTAGATGATTTTATGTGTGATAATCGGTGATAGTCTGTGATAACTGAGAAGGCACTGGATACTGGGAGTGTGTAATTCAGTGACACTTGTATAGCTCCCACGTAATCCTGTAAATACGTGAAGACTACTGAAGATAGAGTGATTAGATTAGTGTGTAGGGTTTGTAAATTGTGTAAACCTGCAACAGTGTTATAATTAATTGTAGTTATGACCTGTAAGTGGTTAATAAAACCAACTAACAATCCAAACGGCATCCACAGCAGCCCAAACACGCTACAATATGTACGTCATTCCATTATATAAAAACTTACAAATGGGTAATGAGGTGGTATAACCAGCATTTCCTGTAATGTGTGTGTTCACCATCTGGTATCTCGTGATCTACCTAGCTCATAGGACAATCTGAGTAATGTTAAATTTCTGAATATACAGTACTGTCAAGTGTTGGGTGTATAATGCGACAAATAACTTCACGCTGTATTGGATATAGCGAATTTTATTTCACACTCACGCGTACAATCACACAATTCACAATTTCACAACTACTGCCATCTGCAGTATTACAATTACTTGGCCTGCGAATGTTAGACTACAACTGACTGGTTGACTGACTCCCTGGCTAACTCATAACTAACTCTTGAATAGTCTTCGCTGCTCCTTATTTAGCCCCGTTACAGACAACACAGAAAACAGTTACGTAATGGGCACCACTGTTGTCTGATGCTGTGTTTGCCAATAGCCTAGCAACGCTGTCAGTTGTTCACTGCCGAGTAGCAACAGTGGCGTCCCGTGTTGTCACCGCGGGAGGGAGCGGGGTGTTGACTGGCCTATCACTGTGGCAACAGCAACGCTCCGAAGGTGCCACGTCACCGCTGACGGGGGAGGGGGTGTCATGCATAGCGCAAATGCATCACAGTATATATAGTCACATGCAAGGGCATATGCTTGACGAAATGACGGGTTCTAGTTCAGATGATTGGAATTTTTAACAGCTTGATTACCCACTTTTTTAATCACACTCAAATACAGGGCCATAGCTGATTAACATACACTTCATAGTGCACTGTTACACACTCCCAATATTACACATAAATAAAGTCTTCTAATCAAACACAAAGACTTAACAGAACAAACTTTCCACGGCTATCTTCCACCGAGAACTCTCTCACTGCCACTTAAACACTCTGAAATACTCTCAAATACTGCCTTGGTTATTCCTGAAACCTCATTATACAGCCTCCACACCAATCACAGAAAACAAGTCACATGACAGTAGGTTTGCAGTGTGACATCACTGCACCTGCACAGAAGTCTGTTTATTGAGCCACTGCCTAGAAGCAGGTTGCGTGTGTTTACCAGTCTGTTACCTAGCAACGCTCTAGCCATCCAACGCTACTATATATATATATATATATATACACATATACATATACACACACACACACATATACATAATGAACTAATTCCGGTCTAGAAAACTGAAATTAATGGCCAAGGAGATTCATTGCGCTGACCACATGACACCCTCAATCTGCTAAACTTAGCACTAACTTCGCCGACAAGCAGTGGTCACTAGATCGGTACAGTTTGCTTGCAGACTAAAACCACGGAGTTTGTATTTTTGTTTGTAATGAACTAATTATGAACCAACTACATTGAAGAAACAGGGTTCTTCTTGAAGCTAACAGGAACTCAGCTAGTGAAGAAATCCATCTCTTTCATTGGACCCCAAATTTTGTTACCTTGTTTCACAAGAAACTACCACCAGTCCCTGCAAGGGGCATATTACAGATTGCAGACAATGGGCTATTGAACAGAAGAACAAGTTGCTGAAGCAGACCTTCTGGAATAACTACACAGCTCTAGACAAGTGGATGACGCCCCTAATGAGGTGGAATGGGATTTTATGAAAAATTTTAATAGAAATTTTTATGGATTTTAATTAATTATTTTTATGTTATTTTTAAGTGGACTGCAACATGCAGTTTTAGCGCACATCAAAGCAGTGTAACAGTTTGGATGCATTAAGACACCTGAAGATGGCCATCTATGGCTGAAACATGTTGTGTTAAGTGTTAAATGGTGAATAAACAATTGTTGCATTATTGGCGGACTGTGGATACATAGATGTTTAATCAAAGATCAACAACAGGATGCTGAAATACAGAATTATAAATCCAGGAGCCTGGAAAGAAACTGAAAAATCTTCTTTGATCAAATCTGTCCTAGAAAACTGGGCTATATGCAGTCAGAGATGACCTTATTCTTCAGTTTGTGTGAAGTAACCTTGCCAAAGTGCATGAAATGGACATAATCAGCCTAGCAGTGTGGAAGACATGACATCATAAAGGACAGTGACCATTACTGTTGACTGTCAACAATTCATAAAGATAAACATGGATATAGACTGAATACGAAACCTTTAATGTTTTTACTTATAATCCGTATAAACTGACATTAGGTAAAGTTGTCTCTGTGCTTAACTAAATAAGCACTACACCATGAAGCTGTATGGGGGAGTGGATGTATAGATCCACATTTTCTTGACCTTGGCACTAGTTGGAGGTCAGTGGCCAGCTTCACGCCCCAGCTGCTTTAGCCCTAATACCCATTGTATAGGACGCTGGGTGGACCCCAGGGCCAGTCTGGATGACTTGGAGAAGGGAAATTTTTTTTAGTCTACCGGGAATCATACTGCAACACCTCAGTCGTCCAGCCTGTAGTCAGTTACTTTACCAACTATGCTATCTCAGCTCCTCTATAAGATGACATTAGTAGTTAAAAACAAATGTTTTGATAGTTCACAAGTCATTCCAAAAGACAGAGATTATAACCCTTGTGCATGGTGGACGAAGAAACCATAAATTGTTCTCTTTTTATGCTGTAATAAATTACTTGAAGGCCTTCCCTGCTGCTCTCTGACAATTGTCCTCCACTCACCGGAGCCTATCTTTATAGGGTGAGGCTGGACAACTAGTGCTCGGTTGGAGGGGGGAGCACCGCTAAAGGCACTGAGGCTTACACTGTTCAGCATTTATGAGGAGCAGTCAAATGAAAACGGGTCAGAAACCAAAACATATTAAAGAAAATTTCTTACCGCAAAAGTAATCTCCAAAACTGTTAACACATTTATACCACTGGGAGATGAGATGGCCACACATGTCTTCGTCCAATGCAAACCAATGTCCACGAATGTCTATCTTCAGGTCTCAAAAAATGTGAAAATTACATGGGGAGAGGTCTGGGCTGTAGGGCGGGATGTTGAAGCACTTCCCAACCAAATCTCTGTAGCGTATTCCTCACAGAGTTGGCAGTATGGGGGCGCACATTGTCATGAAGGATAATGCCGTTCGGTAGCATTCCAGGGCGTTTTGACTTTATGGCACATCTCAGTTTCTGCAAAGTGTCTTCATAGCGCTGTGCACTGATTGTGGCCTCATGCTCAAGAAATTCGACAAGCAGAGGGCCCTTGCAATAGAAGAAGAAGGTCATCATCATCACTTAACCGAAACTTGTGTGTACGGCTTTGGATTTCTTCGGCGGGGGAGAATTCACGTGTTTCCTCGGTGGGGGAGAATTCACACGTTTCCACTGCTGTCTCCACTGTTTGCTCTCTGGTTCAAAATGGTGGCACCAAGTTTCATCCCCAGTGGCAATACGGGACAGAAAAGCATACTCTTCCTCATGGTATCGTTGCAAGTGACCCAGTGATGCAGCCATTCTCTGAGTCCTCTGTTAGTTGATGTAGAACCTACTGCGCACAGATTTTGCGGTACAGCAGGTGTTTTGTCACAATTGCATGTACAGAACCGTGGCTTATTCCCATCAAAAGACTAATTTCTTCCACAGTGATCCGTCGGTTTGCCCGAATATGACCATCCAATGCAGCACTAACATCAGGAGTAATGACATGATGAGCCTGTCCTGGGCAAGCATCATCTTGCAGTGACACACGCCCCTCTCGGAATCTCTTATGCCATGCCAGCACACATGAACGTGACATGCTGTGTTCGCCATAAACAACAGACATGCGACGATGCATTTCTCGTCCTCCTATTCCTTCAGCAGTCAAAAAGCGCACTACATTTCGCTGTTCTTTACCCACGTCCATTACTGACATTGGACAACCACACATAGTGCTATCCTTACTCCCAGCACAATAAACAAACGATTAGTGTGCAAGGGCACGATGTCACTGTGCTTTCCCCGAGTCCCCACCAGATGTAAGCAAATTCCAGTGTTACCAACTTGCGTGCCGTGTGAGTTATGCGTGGTGACCCATTTTCATTTGGCTGCCCCTTATACATTACACATACCAGGCTTAGAGCTTATAGTTACATTGGTTCCCGCATCTGACACAGTATGCTTCTCACACAAACCCACTATGATATATAATAATTCACAGCCCACTTTCCTGCTGTAGTTTAACTTGCCTTATTTTATATAAGAAACTTGGAAGTAACAATTATGTGCTTATATGGATGCCTCATGTCATGAGAATATGTTTTTAGGCACATGGTGAATTTGCTGTATGGGAATAGTGGAAATTTCATGCCTAATATAGTCTTGAGGTTCTTCCAGAGAGTATGGATTGTTCATCATGTCCCACAAATAAAAGTCACAATCATTTAAATCAGGTGACCATGGAGGCCACAATAAAATGCCAAAGGCACAATGTGAGGCATCCAGAGAACTGCTTGCAGTGTGTACCGCTGCATTATTCTGCATTAACATTTGCAATTTATTACTGTGTGAAAAAACACATGCCAAATTATCCTCCACACATGAAGTGCACATCAAACTTCAACTTTTGCATCATGCAATAGAATTCCAAAAAGAGCATGATGATTTTCTATGGTCTGGTGTATGCTATTCTGGATGTTTTGTGTAACCACATGTCATCAGAATATAATGTAACTTTGAGTTCAGTAAGTTTGTTGAATACAGATTCTTGAAGGCGCCTACAGTTATCAAATTCTTGCTCCATAATCTGGAGAGAAATGTCTATGTATGACAGTAGCTTGTGAGCTAGTACTTTTGCATCTCTGTACCAACATGACATGAACTTCTGCCAACCCAGTGAAGGGCCAAAGACATAATGACTTCTTCATGCTTGCTTCTAATCTAATATATAAATATATATTACATTGAAAAATGCTTTATATAAAACTTGCTGGCCTTNGAAACAGCTGATAGTGCAGATCACCAAACCCCCGCTGAAATTATGCAGAGAGACACACTCAGTCTCCCAATAAAATGTTCTGTTTATGAATTTCAGGTTAGAAAAATGCATCTCAACCTATCACCAATGAGCTTATCCAAATTTGGCTCCAGTATCCACAGCCATATTATATAGTAAATAATACGAGTACAACAATATTCACACAGTTTGCCACAACTGGTCACTCTGTATGACTACAATAACCTAACAAGCTTTCATCCTATTACATAAGGTTGTGTGACATAAGCAATAAAAAATTGTAAAGGTGTTTCAATTATGCATAACACCAAGAAACATATGAAGCTCTGCGAGAAGCAAATGATAACAGTGAACGAAAGCATTTGTTGTGAGCTAGCACAGACTTACAATGTGCTGGAAGCCAGGTTCGTGTCCTCATGTTTCAACTGTCCATCTAGAGCTAACCCCCACTTGTCCTTGTTATTGGCGAGCAGTGGAGTCATCATGAAAACTTTGCTGAGCGTGAACCCAGGCCCGATGGGGCACCCCTCTCTACAGCAGCAACCGCCACCACACAAAACACACAGCAAACATCACTCACACGCTCCCTAATGGGTGGGGGACACACATCATAGCTGGCTGGTACTTGTGGTCGAACCAATGACACTTGTTCCCATGAGCCAGCAAGTTTACCCCATGATCATAAGCCAGACATATTAAAACATAAGTCTCTAAGATAGGTCTTAATATCAATCTCCCACCTTCTTCTTAGTTCACATAAATTATAGTTTTATATACACAAGACACCATACTCTTGCAAATTTTTGAAATGCAGATCTGATTCAGAATGTAAATATATTTGAAATATATCTTCCCATAATGATCATCTAAAAGATGTTACATATTTATTAAAAACATGATCTTGTACAGCGATCAAGACTTTTATTTCATGGTTTACTTAAGGATGCTTTGTCAACTGCTAAAAATGTTAAGTGGTTTAAGTGACGATGCGAAAGGGGGTAATAGAAAACAGTAAAATGCCCATCTTTAGATATTATTCCAACATTTGCCTGGAGGTTCTGAGGAAAACCATAAAATGAAAGCTGCTCTATGGGCTGAGATTCATAGTGGATACCTCCCGAATGTGAGTCAGGCACAATTTTATACCTTATTACAGATATAATCTTATAGAATCTTTTCATGGACAGTTTATATTTTGTCCAGCACAGGTTATGAAGCAAAGCACTGAATGGCAAAATATCTGTGTATGATCAAATAGCCTGTTTTAAAGTACCTGTCTGACATTAGCACCAGGGATGTTCTAAACGTGAAGTGGTATTGCTAATCATCACACCAAAGTGATAAGTCTTCCTGCAATAATCAGGCAAACACTACATTACAAAAAACATTCCAATTGAGGTGCACATAATGGGGTAAACTGACTGTCACAGCTGGTGATGGTCAATTTATTAGTGGTACATGAATACTGACTCTTGCATTTTTTTTAATTTACTGCTTAGAAGATAAAAGATCAGTCGTCCATAGAATAATGACATGGGCTCATCTAATTATGAGAAGAACAGCTTCCAATAAATGTTGCACTGCATAAAATTCCAACATGCTTGAACCTAATTACCTCAAGTCACAATGTTCAACTGCTGGCTCGCTGTGTCACAGATTCTGTTATTCCTTTTACCACCAGGCAGCACTGCAGGACAATGTGCCAATGTGACTGTCAACAATTACATCTACAACTACATCATAAACATTTTGTGTATGTCTTAGGAGCTGGCTCTATTCCAGTTTCAGATGACTAGTTATCACTATCCTGACAATTTTCATTATAAGAGACAGAAGTCAGGATCAAACACAGAATTTTCTGAATAATTAATGCATACATTAACAACATGACCAATGAGATTATCCACTGCTTGAAAAATCAACTTATGAAAGACGTTTAACTCTTTCCACTCGCTTTCCCTTATACTTTAGCAGCCATGTAACAACAGACTGGTCTCATATGTTTCAAACGCCAATGCTGCTACATTTTAATACAGCAGAATTGGAAGAGCTCTCTGAACTGTACGCTTTGTGGGCAAAGTGTTAGCTGGAGAACATGCTGGAAGAAGTTGAGGTAATTAGACTAGTCCATCTCAAACAACAACACGGTGTGTTCCAGCCAGCTAATGATCATGAGCCCCACAACTCACATTGTAGATGATGCAAGGTTTGTGTCCTCATGTTTCAGCTGTCCGTCTAGTGCCAGGCCTCTCTTATCCTTGTTATTGGCCAACAGTGGTCGCACTGTGTATACTTTTGAGAGTGTGAACCCAGGACCAACAGGACAGCCTGCTCTGGAATCCATGTCAATATTTTACACCACCTGCTACATCACACCTCAAACATATCATCAGAATAGTGTCATCAAATCAGTAACCCAAAGAGTTAACAATAAAGATGACAAGTAATGTCTTACAGAGCATGTGATTATTGTAAGGAGTTTACGCTATGGAACAGGGTTTCCTTTGAGAAGCTGACAGTTACCTAAGTAGTCCAAAAATTTTTCTGTTATGAGAATCCAAGTTTCATTACTGTGTTTATAAAAATTTTTGAAACATGCAGTTGAAATTAATAAACGCCCAGAAACATAAGAATAGTTATAATGATGTTGTAATGTCAATCATTTTACATTTCTTTATAATTCCAAGAAGAGTATAAAATGCTCCAGTGCTAGACTGACTGCATTGGTACTTTACCAAAGTAGATCTGTCTTTTATGCATTTCAGTTTTGAATGCTAGAACACTATGATGCCACTACAGTCCATGTAACAGACAAGACAGCCAGTTAGAACATGTCTCAGACCACTGTTTTCAAAATGATGTGTATTTTACTGCATGGGCATAAAATAACTTTATAACAGCACATATGGTACATACACTTCTTCTTATGGCTTACTTTGTGTCATTTCAATATTCTGAAAGTTATAGAACTACCGTGTGCTCACTCTGTATCATACTATCAATAAATTCTATGTCTCTCCATCATTTGATATGATATGATATGAACAATACTAAGCATATACCTTCTATTATAGATATCCTGTTTTTCCCTCTCTCCCCATGCTGCCATGGTAACAAAAGAATATCTGTCATGATACAGTGAGACAGCTGTTGTGTCTGATTAAAAGTTAAGAGAAAATAAATACGAACAGAATATTACTGCATGCATTTCAGGCAACTTCTGAATCAGTATCCTTTTTCCCTTGCAGTCAGGTAAGAAAGGGTCCCTTAGTACTGCAGTCTCAAATAGGCCTCCCGTACCAGCCCGATGATGAATGAGTATGAAGGAAAAACCAAAAAGCTTGGAGAAAAACCTGCCACTTTCTCAACCACAAATTCCACTGATCCTGGGCCTCCACGCTGAGAAGCGAGAAACTGTCTAACATATGTCATGGCCGGTGGTTCCATTTAGTATGTAACTTGACAATTAAAAATAATGTCAAAATAATCTGCTGCACTACTGGATATGGCTTGTGTGCAGAACAAATGCCAGGATTGACTGGGCAGTTCCACAGTTTTCCATAACTGATGTCAGCTTTGAGGTACACAGATAATATATTTAATAATTTGTAATTTAACAGACACCATTAATTATACTAATATAGCTGCAACATTCTATGAGGCTATGTTATACTCACTCGCTTTCTGCTTCCGCAACTGTGCATTTGTACTGGGCCGTGGAGAAGAGACAGATATCCGCAAACTGCCGAACTTGTAATGAAATAACAACAAATACTGAAACATGACATGTAAGACTGTCACACTTAACACATTTACTGCCAATGACAGCATGCAATATGTTAATGATCAAAATATCTCCTCTTTTCTCCAACAGATATCATCCAGATGTCACAAGCTTTCAATTATCAAAGTGTGTTGATATTCAATATACATTTCAAAGATAGATGCAACATTCAACTTCCTACACAAATGACATTTGTATTTAGCCTGGTAAGGGAGTCATGAAAATTTGCTTCCCACTGTGTACAGAGCTACTTTAAAAGCCAAGACAAGGTTGAAATATCCCGAATAAATAATCTTTATGAAAATTATTAATTTTAACAACATATGTCTCTGCAAGACATGAAACTAACAGCAAATCACCTATACAGCAGTGCTGACAAGCAAACAAGTTATCATATCTGTTCTGGAGAGCTGTAAATTCAGTTCAAAAAGCAAATACACTATAATCCACATTCCATGTACTGAACTCAAAATCAGTGAAGTAATTATCTTCTGAGCCACCTGTTTATTCTGCCAAGTATGGTTTTCAGACTACTTTTGTCACCACAAATTAAAGAACGGGAAACACAAGCAATCAGTCACATGAACCACTATACGAAGTGTGTTCAGGAAATAACGGGAATTTTAAAATTTCGCGGGTTTGGAGAGTCCAATTGTCAAAATTTTTTTTTTATTATGTTGGTATACATGCCCCTGAAGTACAATAAAATTTTCAGCTGTATTCATTGCTTACTTTGTCTGTGGCAGCCGCTAAGGTTAGACGTGTTTTTATGAGCTTGGCGATTTTCGTTTGTTAAAAGAAATGGATCAAAGAATTTGTATCAAATTTTGCGTAAAAAATGAAATAAAGTGTTACAAAGTGTGTGAAATGTTAACAAAGGCCTATGGTGAGTCTGTTATGAGTAAAACAAGAGTTTACGAGTGGTATAAGCGTTTCCAAGATGGCCGTGAAGACGTTGCAGATGACGAGCGCCCCGGACGCCCCAGCACATCAACAACCGATGAAAACGTGGAAAAAGTGAAA
>NW_019744422.1:460913-465357 GCF_002891405.2 Cryptotermes secundus
ATCATTTCGGGACTCTTCTTTCAAAGCACAGCATGCTTCCACGTGACCTTGTTTTTGTTCAGCAGTCAGCAGTCGTGGCACGAATTTCGCAGCCACCCTTTTCATTCCCAAATCTTCTGTCAAAATTCGCTGAACTGAGCTCCAAGTCACTCCCGACAGCTCCACAATTTCTTCAATGGTCCATCGTCGATCTTCCTTGATGATTTCACGAATTTTTTCAACATTTTCATGTGTTCGAGCCATTGCAAAAATGACGATCCCACAAAACAGTTGTCACTATAAACTCTGCCGAAACTAGTCCTTACCTTCTGAAGCAACGGTAGTCGGCTTATCGACTCAGGAATGTTAGCTCTATGCGCTCATACCGGCAAAACGCAGTACTACAAAAGCTCTGCCCACAAAAAAATTAGTTCGGTTTCTTTTGGGTACCCCATCGTACACAACTCAGATAATACACTGAAGTTTCTAATTTGCCAAAAGAGAGCTATGAAATGACATGTCAGTAAATGTGGGTTAACCTTACAATAAAAGTTTGATACTATAAATCCTGGGGTGAACTATCACAAAATACAAAATTCAGTTATGTCCTGAAGTTGTCACATTTTGTTTCATTCAAGGTTAGTTTCCCATTATTTCCAAACACTGAAATATTTTGTTACATCACACTACAAACTACTTATAGCAGGAAATGTCTGCATACTTACCAGAAACCTTAATTTTCTTGACAGTCCTATTTGAATTGTTTGCTATGTGGACATTGACAGCAATGTTCTCACCATGGTGATACAACTGTCACACAACAGAGTTAGTATCATCAGAAACAAGACACAGTGCCATATTATATTACATTAATCTTCCATTTTAATTTGACATGTCTGAACCTAGCACATAGATTTAGAGTTCTGATGATGCTGGTATTCCTTCATTTACACTACAAGGGAGCATTTTACTCTCTCAAACATGTTGTATATATGAGAAAGTACTGTGATCATGAAAAAAATGATTTTGAGATTCTGAAGAATTTACATGATGATTACAAGGAAATGGTTTTTGGTATGCTGTTTGTGTATTTGTGTGTATGTGGATTATATATATGTACGGTTATAATTTTCAGAACATAACACAAACACTCTCGGCCAGTTACACAGTCTAACTCTGAGTGGTATACGGCAAGAACGTCATTATAATAATTAAATTCTATTCAATTCGTGTTTATTTACGTGCAAACTTAACAGCACAGAGGCCAATAACAAAGTTAGCACGAGTACATAGAAATACAGAAATAATTAAAAAACAAAATACAAATAAGACAGCCTATATAATGGCAATAAATTAATAATAATTCCAAGAAAAATTAAAATTAGCATTAGCAGGTGAGAAAAATAAGTACATTTTGAATGGTTATTCCATTATGTGGTGAGAAAGGACAATACACATACATACACACATAGAAGTTAATAATAACACGTCAGTTAATAACAATAATAATAACCGTATAAAAACTGCTGGCATGTCAGATTCCTAACATACACGGAAAAATCTCACTCAGAATGAGTGCTGCTTTCAGACACATCTTCAGAGATTCCTAATTAGGTGCAACTCTTTTCAATACCTTCTGCCACTGAATGTACATGCTATTTTATTTCCAAGCTATTTACAGCAGGTGGGTCTAAAAAAGTCCACTGCATGACATTACATGAAGTTCAGTTAAGTAGCTTATTTCTTTGTGCACTGCATAATGTAACTACTGAACAGGAAGTGAAAATGTTTCTGTGATTGTGCTACATGCTGCTAAGTTAAAAAGAATTTCAATTCTAATTATGGTAGTGAACACTGAACACAAAGCTCAGAGTAATATTATCTCTGTGAAGTAGGCAACTTGCCAAAGACTAAAATAGTATGGATAGTATGACTGATTTCTTCGACACTCTTCACCATTTTAAAGAAATACAATCAACTGTTCTACATGTGGAAGACCAGTGAACAGAAAAGAAAATGCATAACACAGAGAATGAAGATTTGGAAACTGCACTCTTTCAGTGGTTTTGCCTGCTATACTAGCTGATGGAATAATGGTCAAGGCAAAAGCCAGCCATTTCACAGCACACTTAAAATGTGAATACTTTCAGTGTTCTGAAGGAAGACTTTACTATTTCAAAGCCAGTATGCATACAGTATCACATGATTCTTCCAAGATTAGAACAGGCGCAAAACACAGTGCACATGCAGCATGACTTTAACATTATGTATTGTGGAAGTAAAGCAAATAATGGGCAGGGCCTCTGGTTGTAATGATGGCTCCTAATAAGCAGTTAGTCACAAGCACAAGATCGTATGTAAGTACAAGAAAATTTCAAGTTCTCTGTTATTATTTTCATATCTTCACAATAACCACTTCAGAAAGAGTAAATACTGCTATATTCCCATTAATTCTTTTGAACCTCAGTGCTCTGTTGCGATATAAAGAATCCTAAGTTGGGAGATGGGCTAGAAGATTATATACTTCAATCATTTTTTTGGAAATTACGAGTATTTACTAGAACAAGCATTTTATGAACTTTTACACATTCTAATTCTATCAAGGTTGCACCATATTTAAGAGGGCCTACACCATCTTCGGGGCACGTGGTAGCGTAGCTGGTTGAGGCACTATGTTACAAGCTGGAAGGTCGCGGTTCAAGTCCCGATGAGGTCATTGGATTTTTTTTTTTCAATTGACCTGATCCTTCCAACCACACTATGGCCCTAGGATCGACTCAGCCTCTAACAGAAATGAGTACCAGGAATTAATTACATAATTTTCCTGGGGAATAAAGCGCGGCCGGCACGTAAGGCTGACAACCTTACAGCCATCTTTGAGCCGACTGTCTAGATAATGTGGGACCCTTAACATCTCACAACCCTATGGGCCTTCACAGCCTGTTACATGGATAGCTTTACTTTTTTTTTTTTTTACTTACACCATCTTCTATTAGTAGCTTTTGAACAAAGAACAGAGCCACACAATTATGGAACGAGTGTAAAGAACAAGAGCTTGCTGAAAATTTATGAGAGAATGAACAGAAACCTGCCCTCGGACAATCAGGGTTCAATACAAGTCATACTGAGGTGCACCTTTCTGGACCTCTCTCCGTGCTGTTCTTATATCTTTCAACCTCAGATGAAAGTATTCAGGGAATTCTCAAGTGCAGAAGGTTATGTGCAACTGGCTTTTCAAATGGCAGAGAGAGAAATTAAACGAGAAAGGAAAGAGTGCGCAATTAGTTGATGTTTCAGTGCTTCCAGTGATTGGGTGTGACTGAACCAAGTAATTCTCTGAGAAATTCACAGTTAGCTTACCTCCTTGTCAAGTGAGGCCTCTAGGTGCAGTTTGTTGGGACTCATCATGAACTCCTTGCTCACCTCTACAGACGGTTGCTCTCCCTGCTTACTCGGTGCATACATAATCTTTCTGATTGCCAGGCGAACTGAATTCCTGTCATAGCATTAGAACAAATGAGTGTTTAACATTGTAAACTTATACAGTACATACACAAGACCACTTGGAGTGCCATCCAAACGTCCAGTGGAAGGAGTCTATTATTGTACCAGTTCACAATAAGGGTGATAAAACTGACTGTAGTAATTATCAAGGGATATCACTGCTATCAACTTAACCCTTCCGCACCGACATCGGTGTCCTTCACCGACTCTTTAAATAATCGTATGCTACCGACATCTGTGCAGTGCACCGACCTGCGCAGTGTTAGCTTTGAAGGACGTTGCTGACAAAACGAGGAAAGATATTCCAATTTTCTTTTCAGGAGTACATAGATTAAGGTTTTGTCTTTCAATTGGTATATGAGTTATTTATTATGGACGAATTTTTAGCACGGTATTTTTATTTTTTATCGTTAGTGTAATAGTTCGTACTTTGGTCTCATTGCGCCTAGATTGCATTCAAATTTTTCATATTCTAAGTAAGGAAAATGTATAAAACTATATATCTTTCGACTCTGTGGTCTTTGCTTGTCTATATGAGTCACTCACTGAAACCCCAGACGAAGGTTTTCCTTGAGTGGGTTCCTGTACAGTCTGCTGATACAATGAAGTAGTCAAACAAGAGGGTCCTTTTTTCTTGGAACCAAATGCAACCTAAGAAAACAAACTTACGAATGATACAGAAATCTATGATGTCATAACACTTTCTTCTCTCAGTCGCGCCATAACCATGGCCTCTACAAGTAGGAAAGTTTTACAGGACGATGAACTAGATGAGCTCCTTGCTCACGACTCGGAAGTTAGTGAGTTCGAATATTCAGATAGTAGTGAAAACAGTGATAATGAAATTGAAGATCAGGCTGTAGTTGATGCTATCCAAGATCATAGTATTGAAGATGACGACGAAATAGTGGCGAGGGTTCCAGTGGCGGATTCAGACGAGAGTTATTTTTGGCAAAATATG
>NW_019744422.1:465766-468834 GCF_002891405.2 Cryptotermes secundus
CGCGGAAGGGTTAATACAAAATATTATCCAATATTCTTCTCTCAAGGTTAAATCCATATATAGATGAAATTATTGGGGATCATCAGTGTGGGTTTTGACATAACAGATCAACTACAGATCAGATCTTTTGCATTCATTAGATATTGGAGAAAAATGGGAGTATGATAAGACAGTACATCAGCTATTCATAGACTTCAAGAAAGCCTATGATTCAGTTAGGAAGTATTGTACAATATTCTGATAAGAGTTTGGGATACCCATGAAATTAGTTAGGTTGATTAAAATGTGTTTAAACGAAACTTATAGTAAAGTCTGTGTAGGTAAATTTCCTATCAAGAATGGTCTAAAACAAGGAGATGCTTTATCGCCACTCCTTTTCAACTTTGCTTTAGAATATGCCATTAGGAAGGTCCAGGGAAACCAGGTGGGACAGAAATTAAACGGGACACATCAGCTGTTGGCCTCTGCCGATGATGTGAATCTACTGGGTGATAATGTAGATACCATAAAGAAAAACACACAAACTTTAAATGACGCAAATAAGGAGGTTGGTCTAGAAGCAAACACAGATAGAACAAAGTATATGTTACTGTCTCGTCACCAAATTGCAGGGCAAAATCATGACATAAAGATAGGAAACAGATGATTTGAAAATGTGGCACACTTCAGATATTTGGGAACGACGATAACAAACCAAAACCTGATTCAGGAGAAAATTAAGAGGAGATTGAACTCAGGTAATTCAGTCCAGAACCTTTTGTCTTCTCGTCTTCTGTCCAAAAACATAAAAATCAGAATATACAAAACTATAATTTTGCCTGTGGTTCTGTATGGGTGTGAAACTTGGTCTCTGACATTAAGGGAGGAACACAGACTGAGAGTGTTTGAGAACAGGGTGTTGAGGAGAATATTTGGAATGAAGAGAAATGAAGTGACAGGAAGTTGGAGGAAAATGCATAATGAGGAGCTTCATAACTTGTAGTCTTCTCCAAGTATAATTAGAATGATCAAGTCAAGGAGGATGAGGTGGGCAGGGCATGTAGCATGAATGGGGGAGACAAGGGATGCATATAGGATATTGGTGGGAAAGCCAGAAGGTGAGACCACTGGGAAGACCAGGGCATAGGTGGGTGGACAATATTAAAATGGATCTTAAGAGAGACAGGATGGGAGACACCTCTTCTGTTGTCCTTTATATCCATTTGGAATGAACCACAGCAGAAAGCACTGCCTCTATTGTTGTGTGATCTCACTGTGTATGTGAGGATGTCCTTAGCGTGTGTTGTATCACAAAAGTCTATGAGCAGACCACAAAAACACTGCTCCTGTATTGTTGGCTGCATGCGTGTTGTGGGTGTTGCCTAGCAATGGGTCTATGTGTCACAATATTTTCTGAACATTCTGTTTTCAAATGCTTGTATCATATATTTATCATTTGAAGTTGGTGGCTATGATTCACAACCATACAAAACCAACATTAAAATCACTGTATTTCAATCTTTACATTTTGGAAAGCAAAAGGATAACAGTTTTTGAACTAAATGACAACATGTATTTACTGAATGTTTCTAATAACCCACCCATCTGTTTGTACAAATAATATCAGCCAATAAATGATAGAATATTTACCTTTTGTGAGGTTTGTCATCCTGTGTTTCACCAACAAATGCCTTCAGCTCATAGTCCACACCACAGGGTTTACCGGTGTCTCCCGGTGCTGGCTGGAGAGTGACGGAGGCTGGACAGTGGGGAGGTAGCTCAAAGTAGAATGGGTATGCATTTGGTCCCAGCTTCTTTATCAGGCGCTCCTGAAAGAAGTTTGTTCTGTTAACATATGAAAATTGCTGAAACAATAACCCTTTTCTCCATCAGTTTCTGCAGCATATCAGCATTTCTTACTCTTTCACATTCACACTGCAATTTACAAGTTTTTATGTTGGGCTTTTACCGGGTTACAGCAAATAAACTGTTTAACTGGAGATGAAATTCTACATGCCTCTCACAGTATGCAATGCAGTTACACAAAATAGAAAACACAGCAACTCTAGGAGAGCATCAATACGTGTTTGGGAAAAATCAGCACCACCCAATAATAAAGGCTTTGAACCAATAGCCTTACATGTAGCAGAAAGATGTCTCAATCTAACGATGCAATTATATTTTAATACACATGACTGGAAAAGTGCACAAGAAGGAAGTGGGTTAATAATATCAGACAGCCACAGTACTCTTAAAACACAGCTCTGGATTATGAGGGCAAAAGTTAATACCGTATTACTTCAAATATAAGACCCATAGAACTATATGATCCACCTAATCGGCCAGAAACCTTAGAAGTTGAACCAAAAGAAGAAGTAGATACAGACAGGAAAGGACCATATATTTTACAAAGTGAGGTGGAAAAAGCTATCAAGGAAATGTGGAAGGGAAAGGCTACATGAAATGATGATGTACCTGGAGATGTGCTCAAGTTGCTGGGAGAAGGTGGTTTGAAAACACTGACAAAACTAATGAACACCATATATGAAAGTGGAGAGTGGCCCAAGGACTTTACAGAAGTGACAATGATTGCCTTAACCTTTATTGGACGGGCCATTTAATTTCTGGTAGGGGCAGCTGGACGGAGTTTATTTAAATGCTCGCCCTTCTAGGGCAATGGAATTGTAAGCATGTTTCTAAAAGTGGTGTAATTTCTACATTTTTATGATAAACGAACGAAATCAACGCTCCTTTAATGTAGAAAGAATATAGAATCAGATATTCTACTTTACAGATTTTAATATCTGTAAAAAATTTTTACACTCATTCAAAAAAAAAATCCCGAAATTCATACATTTTCTGCACCATGCGTTCTAGCAGTGTAATACATTTTCTGCACCATGCATTTTAGCAGTGTAAAAGTCCTTGTCGCGACCTCATACAATACTATCGCTTGTTGAAGCTTATTTATCGTATGGTACATGACGGTATGCAGAGACTGTGGGCGTCTGAAATTCGTTCGCTGTTAGAAATACACATGATTACATTCTCAGAATATGGTGTTGCCAGATCGGTCATTCGTTCATTCA
>NW_019744422.1:470424-486278 GCF_002891405.2 Cryptotermes secundus
TGGAAGGTGCTATGGCATGGAAATGAATGTGGAGAAAACAAAAGTAATGAAAATTTCGAGACAACCAACCCCAGTCACAATAAAGATAGACCAAAAACAACTGGAGAATGTGAAATGTTTTAAATATTTGGGTAGCTTGTTAATAGATGATGGAATGTGTACTAGTGAAATTAAATCCAGGATTGCGCCATGGCAAAAGCTGCATTTAGCAAGATGAAGAATCTTTTTACCAGCAAATTGGACTTAAATTTGAGGAAGAAACTAGTGAAATGCTACATTTGGAGCATAGCTCTGTATGGGGCTGAAACATGGACACTTAGGGCAGTAGATCAGAAACATCTGGAAAGTTCTGAAATGTGGTGTTGGAGAAGGATGGAGAAGATCAGTTGGACTGATTATGTGAGAAATGAAGAAGTGTTAATTAGAGTCAGTGAGCAGAGAAATATCCTACACGAAATAAGAAAACGGAAGGCTAACTGGATTGGTCATGTTTTACGCAGAAACTGCCTTCTAAAAGAAGTTATCGAAGGAAAGATAGAGGGACGGATAGAAGTGACAAGAAGACGAGGAAGAAGACGTAAGAAGATGCTGGATGACCTTGGGGACAGAAAAGGATACTGTCATTTGAAGGAGAAAGCTCTAGATCACATTAAATGGAGGAATTGTTTTGGAACAGACTGTGGACCTGTCGTCTTGACAGATTACTGATGATGATGAAGACCCATATTTTACAAATTTTTTCTTGTTGAAAAAAATTAGGTGTATTTAAATTTCAAGGAATGTGCACCTTTCTAATTTTCTTCCTAAAACCCATATTCAAAAACTGGATGCATCTTAAATTCAAGGGCGTCTTACATTCAAAGTAACATGGTACATACAAAATATACAAAATGGGAGCGCAATGGTCAGTATCTCTATATAAAGTGTGAGAGATCCTAGTTGCAAACTTTGGCCTGGAGGCAAACTATCCTGTCTGGAATTTCCTGAACTTCAATAATCCAATTTTCAGAAGTTCCATAATTTATACAGGCAAATGCTTCTACAGTACTGTGAAACAGACTGCAGCCTCTTCCTTTCCAATTCATTCTCAACAATCTCACCATTTGATCATATAAAAATGATTTTGTAAGAATGTTCTCTACCCATCTCATGACACTGTGTACTGAATAACCTTACACATCATTACATTTGTCAACCTTCACTGTATCAACAGTAAAATATTCACAACCTAATATGGCACCATAATCTCTAGTTTATTTAGTAACAATGTATAAACTTCACATGTTATTTACCATCACAAGCGATGATGTAGCAAATATATATGCGAGAACTAGATAAGATGTAGGAAGAAATGGTCTTAATCTGTTTCTGGGGAACTTACTGAACCATCTTCCTTGAAAATCCATGAGCAACATCAGTCAGGAAAAATGGTCCATAATGTAGAGGTACCTGTAGTCGTGTAAGTGGTCGCTTTGAGCAGCCATCCTGAGGAAATATCTGCTCTGCAGCCAGGTACAGATCCTTCCGGAATGTAAGACCAAGAACATCTAGATCCTCCCGCCCATAACGGAATGCTGCCAGGACATGCCCAAACACCTTCCTTTCCTTCACATAGTCAGGGTCAATTAGAACCACACCATCTAGAAGAAACAGCCACCAAAGTCAGCATACTCAGAAGAGCTTCATTCTTATTCTGACTTTTTCTTTCTGACATATATTTTGCTCACATTAACTCCCCACTGCATCTTTTGGGCTAAAAGCAGTCAAGAGATTATCAGAAAAACATCATTATCTAGTGGTGTTCATACACATTTATGGACTTCAACATTAAAGACACTACTTGACTGATTATCATGAAGATGAAAAATACATCATCATACATCATACCAGTCCATCTTCGAGCTTTGTAAAGAGTCTCCAAAAAATACAAAACATATTGGTCATGTGCAGTTGTGGAATCAGAACAAAATTAAAAGAGAAAATTAAGGTGCTTTAATGAAAGTGAAAATAACCCTGTTACTGTGCAAAATTATCTAGTATGATGATGATCACTGAAGAATCACTGCAAAACTTACTTGTTATAAATATATCTACTGGTGGTTGGCTTACAAGTAGTACTAGAATCGACAAGAATTCATACTTTATAATCTTAAAACTTACTACAGTGGACCCTCAATATAATGCAGGTTTCAGGGGACACCTTCAAAACATTATATTCAGTATATCACATGTGAAACTGACATTTATCTAATTTTGGATTCCCTCATGCATGTGTGTGTGTGTGTGTGTGTGTGTGTATCCAGTAAATGAAATATGTGTACATTAAATTTATGACACATTTCAGCCTTTAGGTTTCACCAGTTACTTAAATTACTGCCTCTTTATGAAAACAGCCATGTAATATAATGTGCTGCACTTACGGCTATGATTTTAGAGCACACTGCTTAACATTAATCCAAAGCAGCAAATCAAAACATTCATCACTATTGGTCTGCTGTTCTAATTATGTCACAACTTTATTAATATTTTCTAGCATGTTGCTCCCATGTTAAGTGGGTCTCTCGTCACCATGGCATGGCGTGTCCTCAGGATGCGGATGGAGAAGAAGACCTCAAGATATGGAGGGTAGCACTGAAAATATCGAATACAAAGTAGCAGACAGCCGACAAGGGGTAGTTCTCCAGCTTGGGGGATGGCCATAGGTCTAACAACTCCTCACCATAAAAAATAAGCTTGTTACAAAATATTTCAAGAAGCCTTGGATCTGGAGGGATTCTTTGGATAAATGATTTAAGAGACAGAAAATGGATATAACATTTTCTGTTTGGAATGTTAGAAGTTTGTATACGGCTAGTTCACTCAGGCACTGGTGGAAGAAATTTCAAAATATAAGTTAGATTTAGTGAGAGTACAGGAGGCCGGGTGGGACAAAGATCGCACCGAACCAGCAGGCGAATAAACATTTTTCTGTGGAAAGGGGAATGAGAATCATGAATTAGGTACAGGTTTCTTCATACATAAGAGAATCATATCAGCAGTCAAAATGGTAGAGTTTGTTAGTGATATGTTGTCATACATAATACTAAGAGGTCATTGGTGTGATATCATTGTTCTGAATGTTCATGAAGAACTAGAACATGTATTTGATAAATTCCTTAAATACCACATGAAAATTCTGTTAGGAGATTTCAATGCCAAAGTAGAGAGGGAAGACATTTTCAAACCAACAAATGACATTGAAAGTTTACATGAAATTACACGTAGTAATGAAAATGGAGTTGGAGCAGTAAACTTTGCCACACTCAAAAATCTTATTGTCAAAAGTACAATGTTCCCACATCGCAACATTAATAAATTTACATGGACATCTCCTGATGGGAAGATGCATAACCAAACTGACCATATTTTGATAGACAGGAGATGGCATTCAAGTATACTTGATGCCCAGTCATTTGAGGCAGCACATTGTGATACTGACCAGTACCCAGTGGTGGCAACAGTTAGGGAGAGACTGGCAGTGAGTAAACAAACAACACATAGATTTCAAATGGAGAGGTTCAATCTCAAGAAAAAATAAAGAAGGTAGACAATAAGGAGCAGTATCGTGTTGAAATCTCAAATACGAGCAGTCAATAAATAAGTTACAAATGGATATAGAACTTAAATAAGAGTACTGATTTCAAAAATGCTTTTATTTCTCAACGTAATCTCCCTGTCCACTGAGGCACTTGTCCCATCATTTCACAAGCCCCTGAAAACCAGTAACATAAAATTCTTTGGGCTGCTATCGGAACCAGGTGGTGACTTCCATTTCTACAGCTTCATCATTGGGAAAATGTTCAGCTGAAAGATGATGTTTACGAGGAAGTCACTTGTAGCAAGGTCAAGGCTATACGGAGGATGCCCGAGGACTTCCCAGCATCTCATTTGTCTTGTTGGCAGTATAGGACATGTTGTCATGCAAGAGCAACACGCCTTGGGTGAGGAGTCCTGTTCGCTTCCGTTGAATGGCCTTAGGAAGTTTCCTGAGGATGTAAATGTTCCCTGTAAAGGCAAGTCACTGGCCGGTTCTGACAGCAGACCAAAGAATTTTATACTGCTGGTTTTCAGGGGCTTGTGAAATGATGGGGCAAGTGCCTCAATGTACAGGGAGATTATGTTGAGAAATAAAAGCATTTTTCAAATCAATACTCTTATTTGTTTAAGTTCTATAACCACCTGTAACTTACTTATTGACTTATCTATGTAGGTTCACAGCTTTGGAAGACTGAGACATTGATGTTAATACTGACAGAGCTTGGGAAACTATCAGAGAGAATACTAAGAGAAAACAGAGAAAACTAAGTATATGTTGCTGTCTCATCACCAAAATGAAGGGCAAAATCATGACATGACAATAGCTAACAGATGGTTTGAAAATTTGGCACAGTTCAGATATCTAGGAATGAATAACCTGATTCCAGGGAAAATTAAGAAGGGATTAAATGCAGGTAATGCTTGCTACCATTCAGTCCAGAACCCTTTGTCTCTTCATCTGCTGCCCAAAAACATAAAAATTAGGATATACAAGACTATAATTTTGCCTGTGGTTCTGTATGGGTGTGAAACTTGGTCTGACATTAAGGGAGGAATATAGACTGAAGGTGTCTGAGAACAGGGTGCTGAGGAGAATATTTGGCTCAAAGAGAGATGAAATGACCAGAGGTTAGAGAAAACTGCATAATGAGGAGCTCCATAACTTGTACTCATTGCCAAGTATAATTAGAATGATCAAGTCAAGGAGGATGAGATGGGCAGGAGGACATGTAGCACGAATAGGGAAGAAGAGGAATGCATATAGGATATTGGTGGGAAAGCCATAAGGAAAGAGACCACTACGAAGACCAAGACGTAGGTGGGTGAACAAATATTAAAATTGATCTAAGGGGAAGAGATGGAATGGTATGGATTGGAGTGATCTGGCTTGGTGTAGGGACTAGTGGAGGGCTCTTGTGAACATGGTAATGAACCTTGGGGTTCCATAAAATGCTGGGAAGTTCTTAAGTAGCTGCAAAATTGCCAGCTTCTCAAGAAGGGCTTCATGAATGAGTGGGCTGGCATGTTGCTCAACTTTGATCAGAAAAGCCAGAAACATACATACCTATCCATGATGGGCTAAGAACTTAACCTCTGTATTTGCACACTAGAGCAAGGAATTCTGCAATACAATCTTACAATTCAACCCAAAATTTCAAAGAAATCTGGACAATGCTAAACATATATATCAGTATTGGGGAAGACAGTATCTGCCATACAGCAGGGTGCAATATACTGAGGATCCACAGTATCAAGTGCTTTTTGTACAGTCCTTCAAATCTAATCCAGTCATTAAAACTGCACTACTGAACTGTTACAGCAACACTGTGATGTTACTATATATTTATAACTGTATTTCTTTCTTCCTTAGACAAGAATAACATCAAGAAGATACAATGCACACATTAACATTTTTGTAACGGAATGTGCTGACAGCATATTTTAACATTTCTCTTACCTATAGGATCTACATGTGTTATGTGGTCCACAAAGTCCCTTTTGCCCAGATAAACAGTGATCTGCAAAACACACACAAAACAAAAGAGCAGTGGAGAAGCTTTACAGGAGAGCTTTACAATCTGCATGTACTCCAAAATGTTAAAATGAAGGATGAAGCTTGGAAGAATATACTGCAGCTTAAGAGAAATTATAAAAGCATACAACATTTTGGTAGGAAAATCTCAAGGAAAGAGACTGTATGGAATGGGGGAAAATATTAAAATGGATATTCAAAAATTGAAATATGAAGTTGACTGACCAAGCTCAGTAAGTCTTGCACAGGATTCTATCAGTCCTGCAGTAACTGTGTATATCTTTATGTTCAAGAACACCTTGTATTACAGTGCATTCAGACATTTATGGTGGAAGGTTTCAAAATCACATATTTAGAAAGATAATATTTTTCCCTAAATGTAACATGATGCTCAACAGTCTGTACACTAGCCATAAACTGTAGCAATTTCATTTCTCACTGAGTACACAAAACAAATTTAAATGTGGGTAAGGGGAGGAAAAAAACATTAACTCTACAATCTTCTAAGGAAAAGACTATCTTTAGATGTGTGTATGTTCAGAAACACACCACAGAACCCTTGTTCACACTACTTTTCACTCTGCATGACTATTCACTCACCTTACCATTTGGAGAACTTTTCTTGAACACCCTGGAACAGAAGAGAAACAATCAGCAAACTACTAATTTAGCAAGCTGCCCTGTCTGTTTTTGAGTACATCTTCTGATCAAACTACAAACATCAAGAGATACTCATCAACTAAATTTAATTAACCCTGACTGGACTGTACTGCAAGGTAATTCATTGGTCATACACTTAATGCATATTTAATTTTAATTAATTTGTTGTTGTTGTTATTATTATTATTATTATTATTATTATTATTATTATGGCTCTACAGCCCTTTGTTGGGCCTTGGCCACTTTTTAAGTTTCTTGAGCCTTTACACAGTCGGTAGGACTCCCTGGACAGGGGATCAGCCTGTCAGAAGGCCTCTACCTACAAACAGATAAACACAAACACAGAATAAACTAAAACAATATAGACATCCATGGCTTCAGGTGGGATTCGAACACAATCTCAGCGTTTGAGCAAGCGAAGACAGTTCTTGTCTTAGACAGCGCAGCTACTGTGATCGGCATTTTTAATTCTGCTCTTACAAAAAATGCCAGTCACTTAAAAAATTACAACAAACTACAAGAACTACTATTAAATTGTATCTAATATGCACTAAAAGCACTGTCTTTAGGTGGGGTAAGGAGTTGAATTTGAGTGACAACATAAAAGAGGTCTTCTTTACAGAAGATGGAGGCCAAAAAACCAACATGTTTACCTTTTCATTTGGTCATATGTTAATTACATACTTATTTACATCTCTGCTGCTGTAATCTGCAAGCCTCTGTTATTTCAAGCTATTCACCCAGAGATTGGGGGGGGGGGCTCGACAGAGCAAATGCTGTAACTGAGGGTTTGAATTCTGCCCTAGATATGGACGTTTAGTCTGGCACCAGTCCCTCAATTTGGAAACTGTGTAATGTGGCAGCTGTCATGCAGAGAAATATTCTTTCAAGAATCCTGTGAATGGATTGAGCATGCCTGCAAGATCAGAATGAAAAATAATAGCGTGTCAGTCATGCAGAAGTTGTTCATGGTATTTGCTTAACATCTTTCACTTATCCATCAACTGCATCATTTGCTTCACATTAGATATACAGAAAATAAGAGGAGTTCAGGAAAGTTAAAATGTAGGTAGATAATGCTAAGGAAGGAAGGAAACAACTGTGATACTGTTGAGCAGGCTGGCCTAGTAAAGAGTGCCAGCATGTAGCAAGTCTGGATTATTGACGGCACATCTGGGTTCTTTTCAAGTTCCTTGCTCCTGGGTTTACCCCTTGAAATACACCACAGGTGCCCCTTCGCAGTCCTATCCACATTACTGTGAGCTATTTCACCTGACACTAAATAACATCTGATGCTGGTACAAAGTTGTTAACAATCTGCAAACCAAGCAATCTACAAATCTTGTCTCCCTTTTAACACGGAATATAATAGTAGATCCTGAAGATTCATGGGCAATTACTGTCATGTATGCAGCTATCAGTTTTATTTAGGAATTCTTTAAAAAATAAAAATGTAGCCCAAAGATCAATACAAAATGAACACAGGCTGTGTAGAGCAGAAGTTCACCAACGTTTTGAGGGATGTATCTCCTCCATCTTCTGGGTTGAAGAGTAAGCCAAGAAACAAACCGGCAAGAAGCACATGCAGAGTCTGCTACATGGCATCATATCCCAAAGACGGTAATTCTTCAAAGTCAATGCTGTGACAAATTCAAATCTAAGAACACAGACTCCATTTAAGAAATGTGTATACAGACAATCCCTGACATACATGAGGGTTCAGTTCTGCAAACCATTATGTAAGCCTAATTTTACAAATGTTTCAAATTACAGCATGTTTGCCATACTACACAGTCTGATGATACCTGAACTACCACTATGAATTACAATACTGTAACATTTACCATTATTTAGAAAAATTACTCTCACCATAAGGAGCCACTTAATGATCTTGATGTCAGTTTGTCCTGTCCACCACTAATTCACTGTAATGCCACTACTTTGTCCTCTTTTTGCATCTTGCACTGAACCAACTTGTCATTCACAGTGTTCTCTGGGTCACATCTACACAGATGCCTGCACTCGGCTGTCTCCAAGCTCCGACCAAGACTGACTGTTCTCTTATTGCCTTGTAACCATGGTTTTATACATATTACAACTTCAACTCTTCTTAACTTGCCTACAAAAATTTATTTTGGATGTTTCTAAGGATCTGAGCAAGTCGACTACTGCGCAACAGAGACTACACTGGCCTATACCTTCCCACGTTAAAATATTCTTCTACAGCATAAAAGGAGAACAATATGGCGACCTCATGTTTCATACTTCATGCGCCATGTCCAGAAGCAATCTGTTGCTTTAAAACAAAGCTGTTTGGATTTAGAATTATTTGACATGGGAATTTAATTTTCATCTGCACTGGTCCAGTATACTTGTAATACCTAATTCGCATGAAGCTATAATAGAACTCCTTTCCAATATATTAAGTTTTATTTATATATTTATGTATTGTGACAGTGAAGAAATCGATCTCAAAGATTCTGATGGTTTTACGCGTTGAGAACCCACGCCCCTGTACACGAAAATGTGGCTCTTGCTAGGCTGTCTGGATGTGCTCCTCGCTCGTGCCTGAACAATGAGCAATTTTATTCATTTTCGGTATTTAGAGGTTTATCCAACCTAGGTTGAAGCTTTGCGAATATTAACGTTTCAGCTCCAAAAACAGGTGCCCTTCAAAGGGGCCCTAAAAATACAAAATTGCGATTTTCTGAAAAAAACGGCTCCAATGATTCAGATTAAATTCCAGTAACTTATGGCGACCACCTCTCTAAATAAAAGTACACAGGAAAATATAGGCATGCGCACTAGGGGCCCACACACAAAATGCCGACTGCGCCGAAACCGGCTATATGGCTCCAATGGATTTCATTGTCGTTCAGTATTAAATAACCACAATGGTCTGCCATAGCAACAATCTGTTTCGTTTCCAAGATGGGTCAGGGTAAATCATATAAGAGAAAGTACATGTGATATACTTGCACAGATCCTTTACTTTTGCTGTAGCCCACCAGATAGCAGATAAGTTCGCCGAGCAGAAAACTTCTTCAGAAGCCGACTGTCGCTCACTCAATATATTTCACGCCCTTCGCAGAAATATTTAATACCCTAAATACAACTTTTAATCGAAATCCATTCAGTACATTCGGAGAAGATACAGGAGTGCCGACAGACGATCTCTAGGTTATACTTCTATTTTCTACTATTCTTGAAACACTTTACAAAAAAAGAGGAGTGCTATACCCTGTGCAGGCAGCCGTACGATGTGTCCCGCATAATGGTCCTAGGAACCACTGTTTATAAGTTGCAGAATTTAATGTCATGTTTCACGAAATAATGTAAATAATGCTGCCACATGCTGCCTTCACTGCTGGTATGCCCAATACTCTGTCTTACAGCGAAGAAACTCCCAAATGGCGCACCGGTAACAAGTTAACGCAGAAGAAAGAGATTGTATGCGTGTGTAATTTGTCATGTTGCTGCTGCATCACCGTAGCAGGCGTCTGCTAGCGCCTCAGTGGACAGAGATTTCAGCTTCACTCCATTTTGGGCTTGGCGCAGGAGCCTTGATAGTTGTGTTTTATCCGAGAACACTACGCCACTGCCATAATGTTCCTACCTACCACTTGGGCGTTTAAGTTTGCTAAAGATGTGACAACAACGCTACCTTTGTCGGCACGAGTTGGGGGTTTCTGCGTCACATATAACAGCTTGCCTTCCTCAATTTCATAGTACCAAGGTACAACTTTCGCCTAACTCCAAAGCGCTTTGTCAGTCAAGAAATTTTATGTCCTTTATGAAACAGAATGTTCACTACCATACTAGCTACAGCCCAGGGCTGGTCCCTATCTCGCACCAGATGAACAAAGTCAACATGATATCCTATTTCCACAAAATCAATTTTAATTTTATCCTCACATCTACGCCTACACGTTCCAAGTGCTCCATCCCATTCAGGGTTTCGACTAAAATTCTGTGTATACCTCTCATTTCTACCATGAGTACTGCTGACCCCGTCTTCTCATTTTCCTGTATCTGATCATCCTAGTCACGCGTGGTGAAGAATTAAAATGATGAAACTTCTCATTAAGAAATGTGCTCCAGCTACTGGTCACTTCTTCACTTTCCAGGCCCATATATTCTCCTCAGCATCGTGGTATGAAATCTAAAACAATGCTTCTCCTGAACTATTATACTTATCATTTCTTGTTTTCCTGCCACTGTATCAAATGAATGCGTTACACAGCGTTAAACGAGAAGTGACCAACAATGATATAGGATAAATTTGCGATAATGTACCCGGTGCATTCGACAAGGAAAAAAAAAGTCGGTTAGGGCAGCCGGTGCTACAAGTGATACAAAACTGCGTGCCACAATAGCAATTAGTGTAACAGAACAAAACTTTACACTTAATATTATGTTACTGCCCACTGTGATTTGTATTTCATACCGCAACATTTCCGGAGTTGGCCCAGGTGACTACGATTCGAGATTATTTTTTTATTTTAGATGTTCTATACAGTAGAATGCGTCGTGTGGAGGTGACACATGTCCATCTGTGACCAAGTACCACGGTCCAAACTGTTCAACAGATTTTCTTAAAATTCGATATGGAAGACTTTCATTAAAGTGGTGGGAGAATTGCAATTTTCAGCCATACCGATCCATAACAAAGCTCAGTCTGCATAAGGCCATATAAATGGGCTCTGTCTCCATGTATCTCACAAAGCATTTCACAGATTCCGTTGAAATTCAATGTAGGAGACTTCCAACGAAGTGTCGGGAAATTCAAATTTTCAGCTATACCGATTTATAACTTAGCTTAAAACCATAAACATACTTTTCCAAGAATCCCACAAACCGTTTTACATCTTTCGTTTCAATTCTTCCACTAAGCTGGATTTCATTACTCCCATTTTGAAGCAAGCTTCATATTACACTGATATATTGGGTTTTTGGACTTTAGGTCCAGTGACTGAGGCTAGCTCTTTCTAACGGACCCAACAGAATAGGTGTTTTCCTTCACCTGAGGACGGAAACAGATCGAGTTTCCGAAACGTCGTGTTTTTATTAGTTATCTTAAAAACCAGGACGGTGGATAAAGTCCAAAAACCCAATATATCAGTGTGTTATGCACCATCGTCAGAATCCTATAGTAAGCTTCATATTACTTCTAGGAAGGCCGCTAGAAAATTGGTGTACTACATCATGGAGTACATCCTTTCCAGTCTTGTTAATTAATGACGACAGTTCTTTTCAATACGCCGTCCAGATTATTTAATTGCTGTTGCACAGAGTAGTATTCAAAATGTTCCCGCTTCGATCGAAAACATCGCCACTAACATTAAAATCAAAAAAGTAACTGCAAATCTTTGAGTATGACGGTTATGGCGCTACCTTCCGGAACCTTGTGCACATCAAATATACGTCAGGCAACGGTTAATGTCCAATATAATATTAGCATAATGAATCGATCATTGTCACAGATGTGTACAAAATCATTAAAATACAAATGCCGAGAAATTGTTAGTTTTGTTCAACAATGGTTGAGTCAAGTGCGATAATCCAAAGCTGCGAGCACGGACATGTGTCTGCCTTCCGACATGACGACACAACTACTTCGGCAGTTCACGCCCCTCTCAGCAAGGATCCCCAGGCTCTGGCAGGGATCAATACAGGCATCACATGGCGACCTCATAAGGGTCTGACCTGCATCCCTCACTGGAGCTGATATTAATGTACTTTAAATAGGCTAAGAGATACCTTAAGTTAGCACATTACTCAGCTTCCTATGCGAAGCCAACAGTCGTCGGCCAGTCCAGTATGTCTCCATCTGCTCATTGCCGTGTTCACAGGGGTCCATCACGTGAATTCCGTCCACATTCTCCAACCCAGTTTACTTATCACCCTTCTAACTTGGCCTACGTCTTCCAAACGCCCTGTACCTTTCAGGAGTTTCGGAACGCCTTTTTTATGCGTTTCTCATCTATTACAAATGTGCTACATATCTCGCCATTCTCGTTTTGCCTGATTTTGTCACACTACCGATATCTGGTGACTCGATTCCGTTAATATACTACACTAAAAAGTGACCCTGGTAGGTCTAAATGGGATTTATGTTCTAGGGCATGTGCTGTATTTCCTCTAAGCTGCGTATTCACTGACAGTCTTGCAAACGACAACTGGCGAAGAGTGCATGTACAATCGATAATAACAAACGTTTACTTAAGACTGCTTTTGTGAGGATTTGTGTTTGATCTGTGCTACAAGTGGCATGGCTCCAAAAAATGTATTACACATGCCGCATTTTTAATTATGTTTTCACTGCTTGAAAATGAAGAGAACGATTTCGGATTTCGCATTTAAGAAAGACGACAAAAGGCCCTGATTTGATTTAAGAGTAGAAGACACTGGAAGTTGGTCCTACTTTTGCAGAATGTCTTCAGACGTTTCAGAAGTTCTGATGTCACTTGTTGGTCACCAAATGAAGAAGGAAAAAACACCACCACTCTCACTGAAAGAAAGTCCACCAGAACGAACGCCACTGACTACAGGCACAAACTGCGCAAAATGTACATCCTTCTGAAGAACCAACTCCGTTCAGGAAATGTCTGCTTGTGCGTAGCGAGGCTATCTTGTCGCATTTCTCTCTCCGAGATTCTGATTTCCCCATCAGGAAATTCGTGCCAACGTTTGGTAACATTCTGTGACCTCAGTGCTTACGCAGCCTTCGGATGTCCTGTTCGAATTGGGCTTCACGTGAAGTAATGGCACTTGGGGCGGGGGGGGGGGGCAACTGAACAGGGATGAAACGAGATCCAGTTACAAAGTGGGAATAGATCATGGAGATGTGGGTACAAGGTTAGATTCAACTGGTGGTAAGGAAATATCTATTGTTCTTATTTTCGCTATAAATTATGGAGTTCCTACGCTGTCATATCCATCATACTGTGACGTGACGCCAGGAAGGCCGGACGATAAGATTTCCATCACTGGTCAACGGCTAGCAATGCCTAGGAAATCGTTGCCCCGGAGATGATAGTCTAACAGTAGGGTTCCCACCATTACAAAGAGGTCAACAATATCTAAGCAACGAATTGTTTGAGTCAGTAAACATGTATTCCCGCAGCAACAAGAGATTCGTTTGCATAGCAGCGGGCAAAAGTANCACTTCGACAAGGTGTTCCCTATTCAGCCCGAGTGCAGGCTATAACAGTCCACTTCGACAAGAGACCAGCCGTGACCCCGTGTGGAGGTGGGGTCGAATACCTCCACCGTCACCCTGCGAATCGTAGGAGGCGACGAAAAGGGAAGTCTCAAATCTGAGACAGTAAATTATGGTAGTGAGTCCCAAGGGACTAGGACCCGAGAAAACTGCGCTGCAAACACCAGCAGCATACACAAAGGGGAGACCCGTCCTCTCGTCAGAGAGGGCCGTACTTACTTACTTACTTACTTACTTACTTACTTATGCAGTTGAGCCCTTCTGGAGGAGTCGCCAAATCTGCAGCTACTCAAGAACTTCCCAGCATTTTATGGAACCCGAAGGTTCATTACCGTGCTCACAAGAGCCCTCCCCTGGTTCCTATCATGAGCCACATAAATCCAATCCATACCATCCCATCCTATCTCTCTAAGATACATTTTAATATCGTCCACCCACCTACGCATTGGTCTTCCTATTGGTCTCTTTCCTTCTGGCTTTCCCACCAATATCCTATATGCATTCCTCGACTCCACCACTCGTGCTGCATGAACTGCCCACCTCATCCTCCTTGACTTGATCATTCTAATTATACTTGGAGAAGAGTACAAGTTATGAAGCTCCTCATCATGCAGATATCTCCAACCTCCTGTCACTTCATCTCTCTTCGGTCCAGATATCCTCCTCAACACCCTCAGTCTGTGTTCCTCCCTTAATATCAGAGACCAAGTTTCACACCAATACAGAGCCACAGGCAAATTTATAATTTTGTATATTATAATTTTTATGTTTTTGGACAGAAGACAAAAGGTTCTGGACTGAATTACCAGAGTTCAATTTCCTCTTAATTTCCTCCTCAATCAGGTGTTGATTTGTTATCGTTGTTCCCAAATATCTGAACTGTGCCACATTTTCAAAACATCTGTTGCCTGTCTTTATGTCATGATTTTGCCCTGCAGTTTGGTGACGAGACAGTAACATATACTTTGTTCTATCTGTGTTTACTTCTAGACCAACCTCCTTATTTGCGTCATTTAAAGTGTGTGTGTTTTTCTTTATGGTATCTACATTATCACCCAGTAGATTCACATCATCGGCAGAGGCCAACAGCTGATGTGTCCCGTTTAATTTCAGTCCCACCTGGTTTCCCTGGACCTTCCTAATGGCATATTCTAAAGCAAAGTTGAAAAGGAGTGGCGATAAAGCATCTCCTTGTTTTAGACCATTGTGCATAGGAATTTATCAAACTGTTTACCTACACGGACTTTATTAGTATGTTTCGTTTAAACACATTTAATCCGCCTAACCAATTTCATGGGTACCCCAAGCTCTTTCAGAATACAGGACGTGGGCCGTCTGATTTTGGGCTGGGCGATACAGTGTATGCCAGGCAAAGGGAGCACGAGCGGCTGGTTGGAACAAGCACTGGCTGCACTGGGCCCCAGCTCCTTCAGCCGACCCGTGCTTCAGCGCTTGACCACAATGTGACGTACACTACTAACACGCCTGTATTCTTTCAGCTTTGGTAATTCCTCTGAGAGGGGAAGAGGGATCAGACGTGTAACGAGATGTGCGAAGTGTGATGTACATTCAACAAAGGAGGGCCCTTATTTTCTCAAGACGAGACCACAGACAATATTCAAGACGATGAAAAGGCGGCCATCTGTCCTTGAAACTATAGGGGATGCATGATACACAAACAGCTGCAGCAAAAGATATACCCAGCGATGCGAGAACGAATAAAATCACCAACAAAAACTACACTACAGGGAGCAACATTTGCCCAAGTTCTTAAACAACAAATACAACCCACACAAACGATCCCTGAAGTCAATCAATACAATGCCTCAGTAATGACACAACCAGCCACTGAACTGGCAGAACTAACCCAAATGATGAAAAAGCTAATGGAACAGTTGGGCACAATGTTAAACCTTCTCACAACGCTCATAACTAAAATTGCTTAATGGCGGTACAAATTCTCCAAATCGGAGTGTGGAATGCCAATGGGCTGTCACAACACGCACAGGAACTCAAAATATTCCTACAGAACAACTGCATTGACATCATGCTGATTTCTGAAGCACACTTCACTGACAGGGCTCATCTCAAATTACCAAACTACAATATATATCATACACAACACCCAGACAGCGCTACACACGCAGGCACTGCAGTAATTATCAGAAGAAACATTCAGCACTACGAAAGAATGGAGTACAAACAAGAAAATATTCAAGCTACCAGTGTAACCGTTCAAAACTATGCCGGTGATCTAACCTTCTCTGCAATCTATTGCCCACCAAAACATAATAACAACCGTAAGGACTATGAAAAATTCTTCAGAACACTGGGCAATAGGTTTATAGTAGCTGGTGATTTTAA
>NW_019744422.1:486681-508082 GCF_002891405.2 Cryptotermes secundus
TTTCTCCCCAACGACATCGAAAGTACCCTAGAAGACCAGCAGGTGATCAACAGGGTCCTTGCAGCACCGCATCAGATGGCCCCACCCATAAAAAAAAATCAAAATTACAGAAGTCAGACAAGTCATACAAAAAGAAATCAACGCAAATAAAGCGCCTGGGTATGACATAACTACAGGGAAGGTCCTACAGGAAGTCTCTGAGAAGTGTTTTCACGTAATCACGATGATCTTCAATTCAGTGTTGAGAGTGGAGCACTTCCCCATTCAATGGAAAATAGCGCAAATCATCATGGTTCCTAAACCGGCGAAAAATCCCAGAGAGATTGCATCGTATAGACCTATAAGTCTTCTACCAGTCCTTTCAAAAGTCTTAGAAAAACTCTTGCTGAAACGCCTCACACCAATCTTAGAAGAACAGAAATTAATACCAAGCCATCAGTTTGGTTTCAGAAGCAAGCACGGTACTATTGAACAGGTACATAGAGTAGTGAAAGAAGCCTCCAATGCCCTAGAAGAAAAGAAGTTCTGTACAGCAGCCTTTCTCGATATTAGCCAAGCATTTGACAAGGTGTGGCACCAGGGACTCTGTTACAAACTAAAGTCAAATCTGCCCCATAATATGTTCTCCATCTTAAAATCTTACCTTACGCAAAGATATTTCTTCGTCAAACATGAAGATTTCTACACTGAAATCTACCCTATACTAGCTGGGGTACCTCAAGGCAGCGTACTAGGCCCGCTACTATACCTCCTTTACACTGCAGACCTACCTACTACCGAAATGACCATGACTGCAACATATGCTGATGACACCGCTGTTTTAGCAACCCATACGGATCCTGCTACGGCATCTAGATGTCTTCAAGAAAACCTACATGACATGCAAAAATGGCTAAGAAAGTGGAAGATCAAAGTCAATGAGAGCAAATCGGTCCAGGTAACATTTACTATGAAAAAAGGACAATGCCCGCCAGTTACACTAAATGACTCACAACTACCACAAGCAGATGAAGCCAAGTATCTTGGCATACATTTAGATCGCCGGCTAACATGGTGGAAACATATCTTCAGCAAAAGAAAACAATTGGGCCTGAAAATTCGGCAATTGTACTGGATAATCGGACAAAGATCACAACTATCTCTTAATAGCAAACTCTTATTCTACAAGGCAATACTCAAACCTATATGGACTTATGGAATATCACTGTGGGGAACAGCCAGCAATTCAAACCTGGAAATACTATGATTTCAGAACAAGATTCTCAGAGAAATAGTTGATGAGCCCTGGTATGTGCCCAATACAGTGTTACATAAGGACTTAAGTGTATCTACAGTGCGAGAAGAAATTAAAAAGTGTAGTGCTAAGTACAGTCGGAGACTACAAGTACATCCAAACGAACTCGCAGCCTCACTACTAACCCATGAAGATGAAGTTAGGAGATTAAAAAGATTCAAGCCGTCAGACCTATCTGATAGATTTAGCTAGTTTTAAGTGTATACATGCCACAAATCTTAAGGCATCTACTGGGATAGCCTTATTAACACTGTTAATGACATAGTTACCTCAGTCACCAAAAGTGCTCATTGTCCTTAATTGGACAGATTGTATGAATCTATCTCAAATAAAAAAAAAAAATCTGTCCTTGAGCCAATCACAATCTGTTGTTACAAGTGGGACTGATCCCTATCAGTGCTGCCTGCATTTGATGGGAGGGCGCAAGCTCTGCGTCAGAGCCAGCTGCGAACGCAAAGGTGCTGCAAGTGGGTGTTTTGGGACCGGGAAGCCGCTGCACCTTCTGTAGCTGTCTGCATGCTGCACCTCGCAGTTGCAGCATTTCGGTATGCAGGCAGACATCTGCAATGCGACGCAAATGTGATCAAAACGTTCACCGTTACAGTGCTTCTTGAACTCCAGTTCTTCAGCCTTAATGACACCAGTGGAACAAGCAGTTATGGTGACTTCCTTAGCGTACCAGTCCCTGTAGACGCTGGCAAGGAGACTGTTATGAGGGGCGCTAGGCCGTCACCTGTTTGACGCTTATGACGTCGAAACCCATCTCCTATAGGGTGAGAGAGATTATCTTCTGAGCAAGTAACTGATCGAAGGTGCCGCATAAATGCCTTGATCGGTTTGAAAGGTTTTGGTTAGTGGTACTGCAGTCAGTAATGTTGTGAGAGGCAATGCGGATCTTGGAATCCATAGTCCGAAACAGTAACTGGCGACTGATAAGCAGTTTATTCGGCCTATCCATTTGAATGTAAAGGAGATTTGCGGGATAAGATGTTCGTCGGCTCTCCGATTTTATGACCTCGGCAGCTGCCGGATAAGGTTAGGAACTGTTTTGTCATTGATAACGGCCATCCTAAATGGCGCGAAGTAGTTCCTAGGAGGAACCAGCTGGGCTGTTGTTGGGGTATAGCCTCCGCCAGGGATGGCGTATCTCTCTTCCTTCTGGCGTCTTAAGATGTGTTTTCTTCTTGTAACCGCCGGGAGAGAATGACGTCTCTTTCAGCTGCTGCTGGTCCACTGGTTAGGAGCAGAGATTTGAGGACTTCTCTATCTAAATGAAGACAGTTGAGCATTTGCAGCTGAGTGCCAGTGTAGCACGCAAGGAGCACGCAGAGGAGCTCCCTGCTGTCCATGCTGATAAACGGTTCTTGGTCTCTTCCATAATTTTAGGCAAGCTCGCGGCACAATCGTTCAATTTGGGCGCATGCACGAAGTCAGTCACGGGCTTGGCACTCAGTAATTCTCTGACAAGTCCAGGTAACGTTTTCCAAAACCTTCTAGCGCCTTACAGCACTTGCATTCGACCAACTAAATGTTCTCCTTAGGAATGACTAAGTGATCTACCCATCAATCACTCGATGTCAGAACGAATGTTCAAGTCTAACAAGAACTTTCGTCAGACTCGTACGTAACCAGAATTCGAACAGCTAGTAGACCCCTGTCGCTCTGTATTGTGCACACAGCATGTAAATTATCCGGAACTGGTCAAATCGCCTGAGTCTGCTGACTGGGCAATGACTCTATCCCGGAAGCAGTGTCGACAGCTACTCGGGACCCATGCACGCTCCTAAAGCGTTAAAAGGCACTTCCAGCGCGAAGCTGACTACTTACCCTTGTATCGTGTCACAAAACGACGTGGTGGAGTGGTTATCACTCTTACTTTGCTTCGTATTAGAGTGGTCCTACGTTTCAATCCCGGCTTGGGTATGTGCTACCTTTATTAACGTTTTCGTCAGTCCCTCTAGCCTACGGCGCCTTGAAGTCGATCAGGACCGTTTTCCCGCACGTTATTCCCAATTACTAATTCATAATCGCCTGCTGTTCTACGGTATATAACTCACGCAGTTGACCAGCGTCGTTAAACAAATCTGTTCTGACTATATGCCCACTTTCATGCACTCAATGGCCATAACCGATTCAGTGACAGACCTGTTTACTGCTGTAAGGGCAACTTCGGCATTGGTTCAAACTACAGTCTCGAAATCGGAAAAATAAAGAAGCGTTAAAGAATTTAAATACAGTCCTATAACATACAGTTCTAACGGTCCCTTCTCTTCAGAACAGACTACTGTTTACGTCACGGCAGCGGATTCCGATCAGCGTGGTGTTTATTTACGCTTCCTCTGAAAACAGTGGCCAGCATTTGGTTTGTTTACGGAAAATAAGTAACGAAGAAGAAAAGTCATTTAATTATTTTACATGTGTGGCTGCTGCCAAAGGAATAAATTACCCACTGCCTGTACAACTGGCCGTTCTCATGGATAATAAAAACACAAACAAAATGACTAGCGCATTTACACTACACATATTTTGCAAATGCGTTTATATGGCTTTCCGTACATAAAGGCCTTCATGTTAATTTACTGCAATCGCATACATATGTCACACCAACAGTCAAAACTCAATTTCCTTACATTTCGTCCAGCACGTGCCAAAGAATTCAAATAAGAATTATGGATACTACTGAGATCTCTATTTTATATACATACACACTTTTTATCAGCAGTTTTTGCAAAAATAATTTTTGATTTACGTTCCATGTAGGCCCGTTATCACCATGGCTGCGTAGATATATGGGCAGTCACTGTGTATATAATAGAGAAGCCGAAAAGGTGTGGTCTTCCACCCTGCGAATTTGGCACTATTAAAGAAACATTTCAAACAGTCGTTCAAACGAGTAAACTATGAACTGTTTACATGTCATTTTATAAAAGAAACGTTACAGCCCGATGTGAAAAACAATAAATATGCAGGCATTCTGGATTTCGTACGAGGGTAGTGTTGGAAGTAAATCCCCGGGTGCTGTACAGTACTTTCTGCAAGTCGGATAACCCAGAAAGTAGCCATATGCAGTAGCAATCAAGAAATTTCCTGTTTTTATGGAAGCCAGTGGGTTATTGCCAACATCAAAATATCGCGCCAATAAATGCTACTCCCTAAGTCTAAAACGTACGGTTACAGCAATGTACTAAGCCTGTATCATCAGTAATTTGCTAACTTCCTGCATTTACTTGCGTCCCTTATTAATATACAGAACAATACATGCATTGCAGACATTCTCTGTGCAGCCCTCAGACAGCAAAGGCACGAGAGCATATCTGATACACAGCGTGCAAATGCTCCACATCACCGTCATTTTCTCTGTTATTATCAAGCTATTGTACACGGGTCCTTAACAGAATGCCACGAAAGGCGAAAGCAGTTTACGTTGTCATGACAACGCGCTGAATTGCTTTATTCCACTCAAAATGTTATGGGCTGGGAGAAGCGGCTGTAACGTATTTCAAGGTACTACAAAGGCTCTGGATTGGAGAAACTGCAGGAAACCACAACAGCCCAAATACGGATAGCCGGTAGCCCAGCTACAATGCGCTCAACATACAACAAAACGGGCCGCGCCACAGTGACAACTCCGTCTCACTGCAAGATCGGGTGTTGCTTAAACAAGTACAGCCATGCGAAATCCAGACGTAAACAAGAAACCATCACGCGCGACACAGCGACGTCACTCATACTTCCTCCGGTAAGTGTGCATCGAAATAATAACTCCCGACCTGGATTCACAGTTCCAAGCATGGCCGTACACCTCACAGGCATTAGAAGTACACCAATACTGTTGGGCACTGTCCACTTGCCTGAGGTATATCAGATATACACGACGTTTCGGAAGTAGGTTCTACTCCCGTCTCAAGGCGATTCGCGTGGTTGTCATGAAACTGACATACTTTCCATTGCGTTAGTAGAGACGATCAGAATGGAAACCGGGGCCTTCGGAATGCTAGAGCAGTACGATAATCACCAAAGAAGAAATCAACCTTCCTCAAGTCTACCAGCAGAAAATACCGAGGCAGTAACTTGAAACGAGGTAAAATGTGACGTGATGTAACATATCACATAACTCGGTCAACATCCTCTCCTATGTGTGTGACGTTAATGTACAATCCCACCTGGTTGCTCGTATGATTTCCTCGACGTTTTACATTACGTTGCGTCGCAAATCGATGCAGTATTGACATCAGGCCTACATGAATGTCGGTAACGCGGACCGCCGGAAACAGAAGACACTGGAGTGTCGGATAGCAAGTATCCCTTAACTCTGCATGCAATTAATCCAAAGAACTATTCTTTATAGCTTTTCATGTGACAATTCAGAAACTAGCTCCGATAACAAACTGACGTGGAAACACGGTCCATGGCAATTCCGGTTATGTATAAGTGAAGAATGCCGTCTTCTGGGATGTGGCGCCGTGTACAGATTGTGTGAACCGACGTTCCCGAGTAACACCCCAGAAGACGGCACTATTTATAGTCACCGCCGTAGAAACCTCAAATCTTACACATGTATAAGTATGATTCTGAACGTGCAAAACAAAAGTGTTAGTAAAATACAAGCAGAAGAAATTAAATATAAGACAGAATAAAGGCATTAAGATATACCATAACAGCTAAGTATTTACTCCCTAAATGGAACAATTAAACTATTACAGGCTATATAAGGGGGCAAGCGGTAGCTTGGTCGGTTGAGACACTATGCTACAAGTCGGAAGGTTGCGGGTTCGAGTCCCGATGAGGCGGATTTTTTTTTTTTTTCAATTTACCTAATCCTTCTAGCCGCACTATGACCCTGGGGTCGGCTCAGCCTCTAAAAGAAATGAGTACCAGGAATCTTCCTGGGGGTAAAGTGCGACGGACCCATAATGCTGACAACCTTGCCGCCATCTTTGAGCCAATTCTCTAGAAAATGTGGGAGCCTCGACGTCTCACATCCTTATGGGCCTTCACGCCCTGTTACACGGATAGCTTTACCTTTACAGGGTGCACAAAGACGGACTCCCAAAATCCAAACGGTTGTACAGAGAGGGTGTAGGGAGGCCATTTAAAGGCGGCTATAAACTCCACACATCCACTCCCCCATACGCCTTCATGGCACAGTGCTTAATCAGTTAAGCACAGAGGTTTCACAGGGCAAAGACGAACGCATTTCCGACATTATATGCATGCCTTCTTCAGACTGTGGTCTTCTGGGATGTGACACCGTGCAGTCTTGCAAGCGAATGGCGACGTTTGGGGGAACATGCAGCCTCCATCTTCAGGGCTAAAGTACAACAACCCAGAAGAACTGCAAAGACGCTTTAGCAGTAACAATGGTTACACTGCGTCTGTTTTTAATGATGAACTGGGAGCAATGCAGAAGGAGGGACTGTGGAAAACTACGAACATCTAAGTCTGGAAAGTCGACATTGGAACCCAAGACGCGCCAACTGCCATCCCGCGACATTCATATCGATCTGTAGCATTAACTCAACAGAACGCACGAGATCATACAGACTTACACGAAATGTACGGATTGCGTTTACTATGAAATTTCTTTGTCGTGTATGTTCATCTCTCGATGAATTCACATTCACTGTAATTAACTTGATTAGTCATGTTCATCAGGCACACCGATGCAGTACTTCCATTTATTGCGGCTACTCTCACTTGGACCAACTGAGACGAAAGCTGTCCAATCACCGGCACTTAACAAAATTTCTAGGTATATCGCCGCCATACAAAACAAGAGACTATTTAAAAACTTCCATCTGATAATGATTTTTGGAAAACCGAAACATGTAATGCAATAAATACTAATGACGTAATCCTTAACATCAGACTGTCCTGTGTGACCGGTATGCAACTTACGCACACCGGTACAGTCATGGTGTTTGCTTTCACACGGGCTGGAGCTATTTACTTTATACGGCGGCTACGGTTTAACGGACACAGATGGTCTACTTTTTATTTTAACACAACAAATAACGACAGAGGAACCTAGTGGAACGGACGTTGAGCGCAACTGGGCAACTTTAATGTCATCTTCCAAATTCGCTTTTAGTTTTCCGAGTGATACATTTCGAAGAGGTTTCCATACCAAAATTCTGTCGTCAGCAAGTCCCGTTCTGGAAACTCATCAGGCAATTAGTCCGTCCCTGTCGGGATTCGAACCACGGGTCTCTATTCCTCGGCTAATCCTGAATTTTGCAATGGGGCGAAGAACTTGAGGCCTTGATCTGAATGGACAAACGTGGAGAAGATGATGCAGTGAAACAGCAACAAACACTGACGGGTCCCACCCGGTGGGAAAGGTTTCAGTCCTGCAAGCTGAACGGTGGAAGATGGGCACAAAGCACGGTTCACCGAGTGCCGTGGTCCTCGGGTAAGCATTTCCAATGGCCACAGCGTTCCGTCGCCACAGTTCAAAAGATATTACTTGAATACGACCACCTTCATTTACAGAAGCTCCCATCTGAAGTCTTCCACAGCCAACCCAAAAGATTTTCTTCCGTAAAACTGCTGTGCTACTTGCTTTCAAAAGGAAATGGGACAGGCACAAGCGCGTGGCACATTAACACTCACGCAAAAACAGTGACTACATTTTCAGAATATACGTAGAAAATTCACCTCAAGACAGGGAAAAGTGTTTCGGACAAAAGTCTCTTTAGTCATAAGAACAGCGGATGGCTGCATGAGATATTACTGGCGACTGTATGTGGCAGTATTCGAGAATCACTGGTCTAGCATATGTGGAAGCTTTATCAAACCGTCCTCTCTACATCTGTTATAATTACGCAACTTTTCGTTTATCTTATCGATTCCACGAGACTTCAAAATTCGTTTGATAGTTGGTGCATTTAATTATGCTTTTCAAACTGGATACTATATATGGCGTCAAACGGCAGGATGACTTCACATAACAAATTGTGAAGCCTATATGAGGAAGGTGTGGCCTGTTTCGGGGTGTCATCCCAACATGAAGAAAACCACAAAATTGTTGAGTAATCTCAGTTCTGGGCTGAGAATCGAATCGAGGATTTCTCCAATAATAAAGCGAGCGTGCTTTTGCTCTCATGTACGTACGATGACACGCAACTTAATTCGAATATGTTTTTCAGACCTAGGCATACTCACCGTTATACCTCTCCCCTTATCCAACTCTTCATATTGTTTGTCTTCATTATTATTCGTTTCATCATTGAACCGCCTGTGGTCTAGTGTTCAGAGTTCCTGGCTACAGATTCAGAGGCCCGGGTTCGATTCCCGGCACTACCAGATTTTCTGAGAAGTAGTGCGTCTGGAAAGGGGTCCACTCAGCCTCGTGAGGATAACTGAGGAGCTACTTCCATGTAATAGCGGCTCCGGTCTAGAAAAATGAAATTAATGCCCGCGGGGATTCGTCACGCTGACCACGTGACACCCTCTATCGGCTAAAGTTGGCACTAACTTCGTCCACAAGCGGCGGTGGTTCGGTCGGTAGAGTTCGCTTGCGGACTAAAGTCACGGAGTTTTTTCTTCGCTTCATCGTATCCTTGTTCTTCCTCCTCCTAGAACTGCAGCTTTCGGGGGTCAGCAGTGGTTTCCTATACTATACATTTCTAAAAATTTCTGCTTTTCAGCACTACTCTATACCGTCTCTTCAGCCTTCAGCCTTATTAAACGTAAATCCTTCTGTCACAAATCCAATAACATGCCCAGGCCAACTAACTAACCGGATTATTATAATGCATAGTTCATTAAAATCCGAACTGATTACCATTACCTTGCATTTACTGGTAAATCCTGTTAAACAATGATGCCATACCTAGCGCTACATGTCGTTTAAACAAAACTCATGCACATTACCGCCACAAGAGAGACTTCCCTGTCCAAGAAGCAAGAACATGTTAAAGCCACTTCATAACAGTGACATTTCGTGACAAATATACGAGTTAAGTACAACAGAAACCAGCCCTAAGCATTAACCCCATCAAACAGTGGCAGTCGTCAGAACCTACCTACAGGCTGGATAAGAGTATAGAGGATTTGCTCTGATACTCACCTAGTGGCTTGCCGTTTACTGTTTGCGTCATCCATTTCGGGGCTCGAAGGAGGATGGACTGGGCCAGGAGGAGTCCGGGATTCTCCCGGTGCGGCAGGATCCCCCTCCAGACCGGCCTGAAACACATATACGTTATGCTGTTTAATGCAAGTACCGTTATCATGATCGTTGTCGAATATTCGACTGCAGAAGACGACAAAGACCATGTAAAATTCTGTTAAGGAACGCGTTACCCCGGCCCAGAATGGATCAGGGTACATTGAGATGCAAGCTCACAGTTCTCTGTGGTACAGATTTCAACGACGGACTGAACCCCATTGGAAAGATATGCAATGTGTCTGTGTAAGGTCTACAATATCCTTAACCAAGTAGAATGGAAGATGCCAAGGCCCATTAATTTAATAATTACAATAATCACTGGGTCTCACACAGAACACAGACCGAGATGCGGTCTGAGAAGAAAGCGGTACCGAGTGTACGGAGGCTAAGAGAGAGAAATTACGAGCGAACCATAGAACGTCATATACAGAGAGACTACCTATTACTTCATTCGTGTCACCTAATATCGTTAGAGAGATAACGCCAATAAGTGGAACGGCGTGGGGAGAATCAGAAAATGAAAAGCAATTTTTAGAGCAAAACCTCAACGGAAGAAACTAGGTGTTTATTTTGGATACTCTTGGCAATGGTAGGAATCGACCAAGAACCCTTTCAACACGAAACCTGTATATCAGCATCTCAATGAAAGAGAAAGGCAAAGTCATCTCATGAAACAGTGACCATACACAGTGTGTCCAGGTTCTGTTAGGGCTATTTTTATTCAAAATAGTCTCCTTCTAAATCAATACATAGCTTGAATCTATTGAAAAGTTTTCGAAAACAGTCACTGTACTCCTTTTGTGAAATCGCATTTAAAACTGCGGTACATTCCCTTTGGATGTCCTGGATGGTGTGACGGTCTCCTTTCATCGCCAACTTAACTTCTGGGAACAACCAGAAATCTGCTGGAGCCAAATCTGGCGAATACGGAGGATGATCAAAGACTGTGTTCCTTTTTCTGGCCCAAAAATCCCGCACCATCTTCGATTTGTGGGGTGGGGCACTGTCGTGGAGGAGCGCCCAGGAACCTTGCTCTCGGTATTAAGGTCGAATTCGAAGAATTCTCGCCCACAAACGGCTGACGACTCCGAGATAGTAATCAGAATCCACTGTTTGACCTTCTGGAAGAAATTCCTTGTGAATGATTCCTTTGGAATCGAAGAGAACGGTTAGCAGTGTCTTTACTCGACTCTTCTGCATGCGCACTTTCTTTGGTTTCGGCTGGCTTCTTTGGGCTCAGCCACGCTGCACTCTACCGCTTTGTGAGATACTCATATTGAAAACACCATGTCTCGTCACCAGTAACAATCGATTTTGTAAATTTTGTATCACTTTGAGCCGACCATAACATGCCTTTGCAGTGTTCCACTCTGGCATGTTTTTCATCGCCTGACAGCGAGTGCGGTACAAACCGCGCACAGACCTTCCGTTTTCCCAAATCCTCCGTCAAAATTTGATGCACAGTACGTTTTTGTATTCCCAAAACCTCCTCGATGAGTCTTGCAGAAACATATCTGTCTGATGCAAGGATTTCGGTCCGGTCACTTTTTTCACATTTTCTTCAGTGCGACTTGTTCTCGGCTTTGATGCACGTGGAGCGTCTTCAATGTCCTCCTTGCCGTCACGAAATACAGCATACCATCGAAAAATGTTCGAGCGACTCAATCAATCACTACCGTACACACTTTATATCCTTTCGTATGCTTCTCCGGCTGTTTTGCCTAACTTCAAACAAAATTTGATGTTGGTTCTCTGTTCAACCGCCATTTTCCGACGAGCGTCAGAACAGTACTGTTACATTCAAGGTCAGAAAACATGATAGAATCTTAAAGCCACAACTCGCTAACAGATGGCACTGCAGGGCAAATTAAAAAAAAAAAGTCCTAACGGGTCCTGGACACACCGTGTAAATGCGGCGTAAAAAATCGACCTCAGTCTTCTAGAGAATCGCCTATTGCTTTAGTTGTGCAGTTCCTCTGCATCCTGGCATCCGCCCGGACGGTTCATCCACCAGACCACTCCTGACTTCATAAGAATATAGATATTTCGCAGCATAGGGACATAATACAGGATGATTAAAAATGATCTTTACACTCTTGAAAATTGATTATACACAGACTAAGCTCTCACACTAACAGAAGCTGCAGGATATAATGAACAGTAATTCGAGTTTTTATTTTCAAGCACATGGATAGGTTCCGCGTACGATTACAGATCACCCATACGCGTCAGAACGGTAATCAGTTCCTTCCACGCACTGCACAACATTTGAAAGTCACCTCATTCACATGCACGTCGAATTCTGACTTTGACAGCTTCTGAAGTTTGAGGCGCTGGGGGCACAGGCACACTCCTTGACACACGCAGAGAGAAAAAAATCCAATGTAGTCAAGTCTAATGTTCATTTCTGCCAACGCATCTCCAGGCAGATGTTCACTGAGATAATCTGACAATGGGAAGGTGCAACATCTTAATAATAACGTGTCTTCATGGTCTTGTTTAAGCTGTGGCATCGACCGAAGTTCCTGTGTCGCAATTTTTGCTATTGCGACTGCACCTTGAAGGTATACACGTATTAAACACGCGCGCATGCTCTTCACTATGATCTAAAACTTTCATTAGAGCTGGTAATTACGTTATTTAAAATAAAATTTAAAAATGTGAAAGTCACTTGTGTCATGACAAATAGGGCCAAATTGAAAACCGTGTTACTAATTTCAGGGTAACCCTCCCCCCGCACCCACACAACAAGAGGGCCTGGATATCTCACTCAGTAAAGTGACTGCCTACGGGTTGGACGGCTGTGGTACTACTCCCAGTAGATGAATGTTTCTCTTCGTCAACACGTTCAGATCGGCTCATGGGGCCTACCCAGCGGTGGGTCCCTCTTCACGGAGATGAGGCGTAACATCCACATCCCGCCCGCCCATCCGATAGGTACTCATGACGTGGTGCTTGACTGCAGAAATATCTCCGTACCTATTTCTCTCAATACAAAATCTCTCCGAGTAATTAAGGAGATTAAACACAAGGTGGCACGAAGAGACAAAAACGACTTCCTCAGTACGGGGTAAATTCTTGTGAATCATTAAAACCCCGCTAATAATGAAACGAGTTAGGAAAGGCATGCATAGAGCAATAATTCTGGCGCGTTCCCTCCCCTCTGTTTATCCCAGAAACAGTAAGACTTAAGGAGAATATAAACTGTTTCCTTTTCCTACGCAACTTTCTCTTGAAACAACATTCGCTCCGATAAATGTTGAATGTTGCATGCGAATCATATTCGAAATGTGCGACGAAACGCTTAGGTCTTCTTGCATAATGCTCGTCAGTTTTGTCGGATTTTAATAAAGACTCAAATATCTCTACATATTTTCGTGTAAGTCCTAAAAGTTAATTTTCATGAACATCCGATGAGCGGTTCTCGAGCTGTTACACCCGGGGACAGAGCGCCTAGGAACCATTGGAGATGGGGCTGGTTGGGCCACAAAGCCGGTCTGAACGCTATGGAGGAGAAAGAAATCTCTTGCCCTGCCGGGACTCGAACCCCGGCCGTCCAGCCAGCAGCGTAGTCGCTATACCGACCGCACTCTCCCTGCTACAATTTTCGTTGCGAAAACGACAGAAAGCGGAAGATGTTTCTGCGTTATATTGGCGTGTGAATTTGAAAAGCCCAACAGCTAAGTGCTGGGAACGTCATTAAAAGAGCATAGCTAACATCGTGCGTGTTGGTATATTCAGGAGGTATTCGGATCAGATCTCGGCCGAGTTACCGAGGGTTTACGTGATTTTTCTTGGCATATCCAGGTCAATGCCGAAATACAACGCTAAAAGAGGTCAAAATCACCTTTAAAATTCTTATGCATTCTACATTACTCTCTTCTCTAATCTCACTTCTCTGCAGTTGAAACGTCGTCCTTAAAAAGGCAGGTAGACCTATCACTGAATGCCTTTCTAGTCACCAGGCTTCGTCCTAATTCACATTAGACCTGATGATCTTTATACCAAATGGTAGCCTTACTCAAAACAAAGAAATCGAGTTTTATACACGCAAGATCACGCCAATCACAATCGTCTAATCTAAGCTTCTTGTGACTCACATACAGCACAAACCATACTTTGTCATGTCTCACGGTAATTACAGGCCTACTCAACATTCAGACACAGATGCATCCTCTCACACACACACAACGTTTGAATTAATCTTGCAAATTAACCTGTCAAATAATATAATCCTTCCTCCTGGCAGAATACCAAGAAACCAATACTGGTGCTACTTCATACTCGTATTTACGTACATGCAATAAACCGCCTTTCTGATTGGATAATTTGTCTCAAACGCAATGGTATCAACCAATTATAACAGGCATTACACCGAAAACTTTTAATCTCATTTCCAATCCAACCATTTTTCAGGACGAATATTACAACAAATAACTTTGTATCTGAATCCGACGGAAAATGTGAACGTAGGGACTGTCCTCCAGGCAGTGTGTGTAGGGGACCAGTCGTACAGTAGCGCCTGGAATATATGCATACACATCTCTTCGTATAGAACAAGAATTTTATAGCAGTTTCATGGTCGACTGTTCCAGCATTCTGCCTCTTTGCTTGGGGCTTTCGTCAGAAACTAACACTGTCAAAAGCAGTTTACTTTCATTTATGGCAACCAATGTCAATGTGCCTGCGTACCAATTGATGGGGCATAGAATCTGGTAGGATAGCATCCACATGAGGCTGTCCACCTTCGTATTTTTTACCTTCCTCGTACGTAACTATCGGGACAATGTGAACTTATAGCATGGATTCTGAAGTTTAGTGAGGGAAATTATCTTAGAAGTATGTCACTTCTATTACCGCGACATATTTTTTTTTGTCGAATGTAAATTTATACTGTGGAGGCCCCCATGACGTCAACATCAAAGTTTCGGTTTAATGGCGATGACCAATGAACCACCGGAGCTAGGGCCTATATCACAATCACCCAACAGATGTATGAAACATACATATTTCCTTACAATTCCTGCTGTCCTATACATCTGCGCTGCTCAACCGGTGCAACTTGGTGGTCGGCTGGGTGCCATATATCTCGAACACAAAAATATACACTAACGATTAATACTAAAATGTAATAAATGTACAAATATACATCTTGGAATAAGAACATTTTTGGTTTTCGTAACGTAAGACTATAGTAAAATGTCTCTGTATAGACTATAAGACTATAGATATTTTATTTTTTTGATGCAAAATAACCGGCAGGTGCAAGATCCTCTGTGCTGATGGAAGCTTTTCTGAAGACGTTCCTTGTTTCAAGCGTTTTCGAGGATCGGGGAGGCTCGCTTAGTCTGGGTCATCACTTCACAAGATTCTTAAGACGGAAGGTCTCATCAGTATCGGTTGCCAGACCATGTAGAATTCCGAAATTTCGGGAATTGAATAGGTTCTTAATTTATTTAAGGACCTGTTTTGGTTAAATGCAGCATACGGAAAATGTCAGTGAATTATGAGCAAGAAAACACGGGGACGGAAGCGATCCTGGCCTATCCCAGTAACCGCGCAGAGACCATCATAAAGAAAAAAGAGGTAGTGTAGGCATTATGGCCACCCGATCTACAGCGTTGCCTCCTGCAATCCAAAAAATTCACTGCTAAAACTATTATACACCGGTGATGATTAGCGTTCCTTCGTATTCGTGAGGATACCAGTTAGCACCTCTGCCCGAAGACCAGCTACCCTCAGACTCTTCCTAGTTTTCCTCAGTCCCTTCAAATGATGTCATACAGATTTGCAACCTCAACTCGCAGTCATCCTGACAAACACGCAGTTGTGCAATTGACGCGGTGTCACTGAAAAAAAAACGAAGAAATAACCAAGAAGCCAAGAATTCGGATACTGCATGGCAATTGTGTGCATGTTGCCCATTATTATGGAGGCAACTTTGCCCCTAACGCACTGTCAACAAGTAACAACGCCAACGCCCACGGTAAGAGCAGTCGGCTGTTAAGCCACACGCAGGATCCTCCCTCAAGAATAACACCACAATTTCACGAATTACAGTCATCTAGTTCATCTAGTACCGTTAGGGTAACCAAAGGAACGCGCCCGAGCTATGCGGGAAACAAGAAATGCGCGCAGTTTTATTCGATACAATCCCTCTTCTTAAGGATCACCACTCGATAACATGATGCTGATCTCATGGAAAGAGGCTGTGGATAGGAGACGGATACAATTAGATCAGGATCGTATCCAGTAACGGGCTTTCGTGTCTATAGAGTTCAATTATGACTCACGTCTTATAAAATCAATTTATGATAGTTGCATTATTTTACTTCATTCTCAATTCCATTATATAACGGTAAAAAGGTAAAGTTGTCCCTGTGATTAACTAATTAAGCACTACGCCATGAAGGCGTATGGGGGACTGGATGTATAGATCCACATTTTCTTGACCTCGGCACTAGGTGGAGGTGAGTGGTCAGCTTCACGCCCCGGCCGTTTTACCCTGGGGGAAGAACCCCCGGTGCTCATTGGCTAGATCCCAGAGCTGGTCTGGACGACGTGGAGAAAATTCTTGACCCTACTGGGACTCGAACTCCGAACCCTCCGTCGTCCAGACCGTAGCAAGTCGCTATACCGACTGCGGTATCCCGGATCGAATATGCGGGAAACAAGAAATGCGCGCAGTTTTATTCGATACAATCCTCTTCTTAAGGATCACCACTCGATAACATGATGCTGATCTCATGGAAAGAGGCTGTGGATAGGAGACGGATACAATTAGATCAGGATCGTATCCAGTAACGGGCTTTCGTGTCTATAGAGTTCAATTATGACTCACGTCTTATAAAATCAATTTATGATAGTTGCATTATTTTACTTCATTCTCAATTCCATTATATAACGGTAAAAAGGTAAAGTTGTCCCTGTGATTAACTAATTAAGCACTACGCCATGAAGGCGTATGGGGGACTGGATGTATAGATCCACATTTTCTTGACCTCGGCACTAGGTGGAGGTGAGTGGTCAGCTTCACGCCCCGGCCGTTTTACCCTGGGGGAAGAACCCCCGGTGCTCATTGGCTAGATCCCAGAGCTGGTCTGGACGACGTGGAGAAAATTCTTGACCCTACTGGGACTCGAACTCCGAACCCTCCGTCGTCCAGACCGTAGCAAGTCGCTATACCGACTGCGGTATCCCGGATCGAATTCCATTACATTGCCTTGCATAAATGTGGGTCAATTTACAAAAAATCTATGTGGAGCCTAAACGTGTATCCTAACACAGATTCAGAAACTATCTGCAGTAGAGAAGCCCATTAACACCAAGCAGAAACTGAGGCCTTGCAATGGTCTCCTACATTTTGTCTTTATACGAATGCAGAAGAATTTTAAACAAAGGAGACCAAGGATTGAATGGGATTGCAACATTACAAACACACTGCTGAAATGATGGATGGTACAGCTGTGCCTTCCTATAGTCAGAATCTCCCCCCCCCCCGAAAGCTCTACAACAGAGAACAGAAACTGCACTGAATCCAACTGGTGGAGTCTGGTATTAGCTTTGATGAATTCTTTGGACTCTCGTACCAGGGAGATATCCACGTGCCCATGTGATCAAACCAGATTAAAGTTTTACTTAAGGATAAAGTAGCTTAAATGCAGATGACAAGAAATTAAAGAGAACATGAACATAGCGCATCCGTCGTGTTGCATTCTGCAGAACACGTTGACAGATGGTATATGCAAAAAAGAAACGCGCTCTAATTCATCCTCCGTCCTTATCTTCGATTTTGCATGTTCAATTTGCCTCCACAAATCTACTGCTGACACGAATATACAGCAAAGACACAATAGACACAAAACTATTTTTCACTCTATTACAGTAAATGCTGACTTTATGTTGTGTATCTGTTTTTCGCGCGATTTGTAGTTTCTAAGAATTACGATGGCGCTGATTTGTGGTGCAAATATTTAGTTAATTATTTATCTACTTAGCAGATTTATATAGTGACACAATACAGACCGAAATAATACTTGTCCTACAACTTGTAGTGTAGCTGAGCAATGTATTTTAGCAAACTTACTTCACGCAGGCAGGCAAGCAGAATGACACCAACTCCGCATAACGCGTTTATTTCACGGATTTCCCAAAACGAAAGCCTCCAAACGAAGTAAAACACATTCTTGTACTTCACACGATCGACATAATTTGTGATTCGGTCTGAACAGCAAATGTCCACAGACATCTCTACGGGCACTTCTGAGGTGAGGACTGTGCCCGACACGGCTGCTGCGGTGGCACCTGGACTGCGTCGGGCTTTTACATTCATGCCTATGAGAGGGCTAGAATACCTGAGACAATATAAAAATGAACAGAGAAACTGGCTGTGAGAATGCCAAACGAACTGGCCTGGCCAAGGAATCAGTCCTATAATTGTGCTGGATCGTCTCGATCCGATCAACTGCTACGCTTGTCAGTGAGTGATTTCGTCATCGAACTGTGAAGATGTAAATTTGAATTAACCTGAAAGAGTTCTGTCTTCTGGGATATAACTCAGTGCATGAAAGTCAGCCGACGTTTCGGAGGAACATATCGCCTCCACCTTCGAGGTCACATCTTACTGCCTACTTCATGCTGGTTTCCTGCTAAGCTTACTCTTCGACCCTTAAAACGGAGAAGACATGTTCCTCCAGCCCATCAGTTGACTTCCACAGGTCTGCAATACGTTGCATTCCAAAGATAGTCGCTGCTGCGAGAATCTCAAACCCAATGTCGACTTAACTTGCTTGCAGCTGGATTAAACGGCGGGCTTCTGGCACGTTTACGAGAAGTCGCACAAACACGCCCGTTTGATTCGCCACGTCTGCTTGTCCGCATGTAACGGGTTTTCATGAAATTTTATAGTGGAGATTTTCCTTATCTTGCTTATACTCGGACAATAATAACGTAAAGGTACATTTAACATTGTGGCCTACATAAGTCTATCCGCCCATTTCGAGCGTAACTCGCTAAATATTTATCGGAACAAAAAATGTTTATAACGAAAGTCGTACAGAGAAATTAAATACATTTTATGCCCGGTATAGGTTTTTTCCATAAGTCTTACGCAATTCGAGATAACTTAAGAGCAGGATTAAGCTGTATCATTAACTCTGGACTCTGATCTGTTTTACACTATTTATAAGAGCACCAAGTTGGAAAATTTGAAGGCAATAACAGAGAGAATGCGCCACGATTGTTACGCTATGCGTGACGACAGGGAATTCGATTTGATGAATAAGTGCCCAAATGCTCAAGACTGTATTATGGATTGGCTGGTCAGCTGGTCAGCCACATATGAATTTATGAAGATATGAAACGGACTGAAGTGGCTCAAAGTGATGTCGGATTGTGGGCTTTTGTGAACCTGTGTTCCACAACAGCTTGTTGTGCATTGTTGCCGAGGGCAGGTGCAGACCGGTATGGCCCAGCTGGCTGCTATCTGCTGCTTCTCCAGCACTGCGTACGGTATCCGTACGGCGGAGTAATAACCACATGCTTCGAAATGCTTCGAAATTTCAACAAACAAAAAATGGACACATGCAATCAACAAAATAAAATATGGAAATATTTACAAAAAGTAAATCATACCCATATTTCTGCTGCTTTGTAAAAGACATCCTGAGCCGTCAATGAGTGGCAAGGTCCATCAAGTGCAACAAGTCTAATAGACAATATTGCCTTACATGTTTCGGTCACTACTGACCATCATCAGAAGGTATAGCTAACGTTACAAAGAAATACGTCACATGCATGAAAAACATAGATTTTCGTAAAGGAATTTATATTACATAATATTATATTATGGTCTACAGCATTTTGTTCGGCCTTGGTTGCCTTTTCAGTTTCTTAATCTATATACAGTCGGTAGGACTCCTTGGACGGAGGACAATCCCGTCGCAGGGCCTCTATAAACACAGCACTACACAAACACAAAATAAACGCACGCAGACATCTATGCCCCGAATGGGATTCGAAACCCATGACCCCAGTGTTTGAGTGGGCGAAGATAGTTCATGCCTTAGACCGCGCGGCCACTGTGACCGGCATAAAACGATTTCTACCATTCGAAATCGAGGGTAGACTAAAATATTAACATAATTAAAAATCGCATTAATATTTCTCTACTCTCAATTTCTAACGGTAGAAATCCCTTCATGCTCCATCCATGAGTACCACTTGATATTCGTTCTGAGATCTGAAATTCTGACGGCGAATACTGTAAAGAATAATTTCTCCTGGGACGTGGCGCCGTGTAGCCTTGCATCAGTTTAAAGACGTTCAGGATGAACCGTCACCTTCAGGGTCGAAGAGAAAAATCAAGGATCATTCTATGTAATAATCTAATTTCACGAAGAAGATTGAGACGCCACATCACAGACTTCTAATAAAATCCAGGGCACTGCTATTCTAAATATTAAATTCATGAAACCCTTTTTTTAGGCCCACTGGCACTACAGCCCCAGTGGGCCTAGGCCTGCCTCCATGAACTTCTCCGTTCACTTCGGTTTTTCTAGATCTTACACATTCGGTAGGACTCCTTGAGCGGGTGATCAACTCGTCGGAAGGCCTCTACCTGTACACCAACACAGAAAAACACACACATACAAACTAAACATCCATACCCTGAGTGGGATTCGAACCCACGATCCCGGTTTCCAAGCGAGCGAAGATAGTACATGCTTTAGACCGCTCGGCTACCGTGACCGGCCATGAAACCCTTACTAACCAATAATCTACGGCTATGTAAACGTTCACATGTAATAACTGCAAGAGACCCTATACCAGAAGAGCATAATCTTCATCTTCCCTTTGCACCTACTGGTTCGCTCCGGAATGCTATCCGGTCTATATCCATACCACTTTCTCCACGGTTGGATTACCATTCTATCCTGAAGACAGAGGCACAGCGTTCCTCCGAAACGTCGTCAAACCTCTATTAGACTAGTCGACGTCACATCTCAGAAGACAGTATTATTTAGTCATCGCTGTAAGGAGCCTGTCAGATCGGGATAACCCGTAATAACAACTGCACTCTGAAGTTCCCTAGATGGGACGCGTTATGGACTTCATGTGCCGGTCATTGCACCCGAGAGCATCAGTGCACAATTAGGGTGCATGGGCACCAACACTGGTAATGGGGAAGTGGAGTACGAAACAATGAACCGGCCGAAGACCGTGAATCGTCATCCTACTGACTGAGCTACCAGGAATAAAAAATTATAATTCATACATTTACATCAACTATCATTTATCGGTTATTTTGTATGATTGTGCTATATGATCTCTTATTCAGGGGGACGTACACAAATTGTAGGCGTGTGGAAACAAACTGCATACAACAGAGCTGACATAAAGGGTGAAAGAAAGACACATCTAACGAGTAACTTGGTAAATGATATAATGATACAAATTCCGTCCCAAGTGCAAACAATATATTATGTGTCCTTGATCTTGTTCACCTACACTACATGTTTCGGCCTCAAACGGCCATCATCAGGTGTATAACACTCACGTCGCTGTCACACTGCACTCAGCCCAAAATTTAACATTTAAAACACTTTCCTTGTTATTATCAACATCTACTTCGTTGATATCTGTCTGGATGTAGATTATTTTACACACGTTAATTTTGACGTACCTGTAGTAGCACTATAAAATCTTTAGTTCTAATTTTAAAATCCTTTAAAAAATTTTTTTTCTCTAATTTTAAATTTAAAATTGTTAGGGTTACTCGCCCTATGTCTAAAGTGCTGCAGCGGCTAGTTCTTGTTTCCACACTGTATAGGTGTTATCCTGTGTAGTCTTCCTGTGTGCGTGCCGCTGCTATTCTTTACTACGTGTGTGTGTGTACTACTACGTGTATTCACACGTAGTAAAGAATAGCAGCGGCAC
>NW_019744422.1:508129-537519 GCF_002891405.2 Cryptotermes secundus
TATTATATTTAAGCATCCTGTTGCACTCCATATGATAAATGATATAATGATACAAATTCCGTCCCAAGTGCAAACAATATATTATGTGTCCTTGATCTTGTTCACCTACACTACATGTTTCGGCCTCAAACGGCCATCATCAGGTGTATAACACTCACGTCGCTGTCACACTGCACTCAGCCCAAAATTTAACATTTAAAACACTTTCCTTGTTATTATCAACATCTACTTCGTTGATATCTGTCTGGATGTAGATTATTTTACACGTTAATTTTGACGTACCTGTAGTAGCACTATAAAATCTTTAGTTCTAATTTTAAAATCCTTTAAAAATTTTTTTTACTCTAATTTTAAATTTAAAATTGTTAGGGTTACTCGCCCTATGTCTAAAGTGCTGCAGCGGCTAGTTCTTGTTTCCACACTGTATAGGTGTTATCCTGTGTAGTCTTCCTGTGTGCGTGCCGCTGCTATTCTTTACTACGTGTGTGTGTGTACTACTACGTGTATTCACACGTAGTAAAGAATAGCAGCGGCACGCACACAGGAAGACTACACAGGATAACACCTATACAGTGAGGAAACAAGAACTAGCCGCTGCAGCACTTTAGACATAGGGCGAGTAACCCTAACAATTTTAAATTTAAAATTAGAGTAAAAAAAATTTTTAAAGGATTTTAAAATTAGAACTAAAGATTTTATAGTGCTACTACAGGTACGTCAAAATTAACGTGTAAAATAATCTACATCCAGACAGATATCAACGAAGTAGATGTTGATAATAACAAGGAAAGTGTTTTAAATGTTAAATTTTGGGCTGAGTGCAGTGTGACAGCGACGTGAGTGTTATACACCTGATGATGGCCGTTTGAGGCCGAAACATGTAGTGTAGGTGAACAAGATCAAGGACACATAATATATTGTTTGCACTTGGGACGGAATTTGTATCATTATATCATTTATCATATGGAGTGCAACAGGATGCTTAAATATAATAGAGTAACTTGGTGATTATACGGATCACCTAGTATCGTCGGGGCAAGTAAAAGTAAAGCTATCCCTGTAACAGGCCGTGTAGTGACATTAATGGAGTTACAATGAGTCAGACACTGAATCTGTTGTCACTTTGTGCATCCCTGGCCAGGTATTGTATCTTCAGGCTCAGTATCGTCACAAGACAGTGCCCATGGTGCTCACTCAGGTTTAACTTCCGCCGGAAGTAAAACAAGAATGGCGCGTGGCGTGCTGATAATCCTGGGTCGACAATATGTGGGAGCACAGGGACCAGTTTTGGTGAATACTGATAGCACTCCGAAACCCTGTCAATTCAGTAACACGGGGAGCAGCATCTTCTCCCTGCTAGCGGTGACCTCTCCAACATGAATCCGTTCAACCAATGTTTCGCACGAGACATCAAATGCAGTTACCCGTGCTGCCAAAGGATAACATCGCGGGTGTTCCTCTTTGTTGCTCATTGATATTCTGCCATGTCAGTGGCACTGCGATGGTGTTACACCCTACAAAAGGAATCCTACCGCTGGTCTTGACAAGGGTTAAGAAAATTCCTCGAATAAAGATGGACAAGGTTGGAATAAGGCTGTACCGCAAAAGAGAAAATGCTGAGCTGGTGAAGGAGGTGTTGCGATGGTGTGACAACCATCAGGCCTGACGCCCCCCCCCCCAATTCCAAGGAGTCCTGTCGCTTGTAAGTATTCAGAACACCTCAGCAACAGACGAGACAAAATTAGCATTCTGTTACAGCACCAGAAAAAGGGCTCAAATGAGAGAAATTGCTAGGGCCTGATCTCCCATCCATGAACATATACAGAGTGTAAATAAATACATGTTACAACGCTCAATGGTAGAGAGATGGGTTCCATGTATGTGATCATATTTTGTTAATACACCCATGTCGGGAAACGCTGCGTTTAAGCCCTAGGACCTCTGAAATGTTAAGGAGGACGCCCTTACCTCTTACCTGGTACCTCTGTGGCTTACTGGTGACATTAACGTAACATTTCTCCAAGAGATCTTACCGAGCTGCTGGAAGTGGTGCCTTTGGAAGTCCATCATGAAATGTGGTTCCAGCATGATGGAGCCCCAGCACACTGCATTAATGTCGTGTGTACATACACACAGGCAGTAAGGTGTTCTCATAAGCCTGCTCTTATTTTCCAAAAGAAGGAGAACAGGCTAAAATATAACATGGAATTTACCGTAACGATGAATCTGGACACAAAGTCTGAAACCATTCTACACTTCATGTAACCTCCAAGTGTATGCATGGACAATACTGAACTCCACAGAAATGTCACGTGCCTGGTTGAAAGCTGAATATAAACTGCAGGGACTGCCATATTGGTGCTTTACGTTGTACAGAAAAATAACGTCAACAAACGCTGTAGCACAATAATTCTGGCTCTCCAACTCATTTGTTGCATTAGTGCCCTGAAGATGGAAGTGACTGCCTCCAAAGCATGACGTCCATGCCACGATTTAAGTACACGTATGTATATGTGTATGTGTGTAAGGGGTGGGCCATAAAATCCGACCCTTGCTCTGCGACCTTCAATGATCTATTTTGCTTCTCCTTTAGATTAACCCTATATTAATCCTACACTTCGAATGAAATATAGGACTTTATTTATGGGGGAGTCATAAAAGTCACTTGGTTCCATGAAGAACTGACCCAGGTGGCGAAATCTTAGGTAAGCTATTGCCTCACAGTTACATAGGGGTCATTCCACGTGAAGTCATCCAGACAGGTCGCTCGACCATTTAAAAAAAATGTATCTTGTACACTTATTTCTACATATTTTTATACTTCAAAAATATTTTTAAAAAAATTTAATCCGCTCTGTTCTCCCAGTACAACCGTTTTTATAATGCGAAAAACGCGTTTTCGGCTGAACTGGAGGTTTGCGTTAACTTCTATGTCTCGATACCTATTGAAGCTAAAGACTCCAATAAAAAATAAATTCGTTCGTCAAGATATGGACTACAGATCATGTTATTATAAGTTTTTACTCAACTCACTTCCTCTACGTCTAATTAAGCTCGAAACTTACCTATCGATTTTGGGAGAAAATCTATTTTTGACCTTCAAAAACCAATGTGAGGGGGAAAGTATCAGATCTGTGGGTTCTACCCTTTGTTGTGGCCTACATGGGGAATATAATCACGTAATTTTGAACCCTGTATCTATTTTCCACAATTTCCCAGGAGCTTCCAAACTTTGCTCTGTGCCCAAAATCGTCCATTTTTAACATCTCATATCTCCGGTGGAGAAGCTCCGAAAATTTTGAAATTCGTAGCAAATGATGCTCTATTTTAATCATTTTCAGGCCTGTACTTACTGCTTGGAATGACAAAAGATAAATCTCTCGTCTTTTATTCCGAATAAAAAACCACTAATACCATTGGATGCAGGTAAGCCAATTGTTGAGGTATTGATTTCTTCTTGGTAAAATTCAAAGTGCCCACAACTTCACTATTAGTAGACTATCAAAGTTGTAATTGTATCTCCAAGTTACTCTAGAATAGAGCATTATTTGTTATGAATTTCAAAATTGTCGGAGCTTCCTCAACGGAGATATCAGATGTTACAATGGCCAATTTTGGGCCCAAAGCAAAGTTTGGAAGCTCCTGGAAAATTTTGGAAAATAGCTACGGGGTTCAAACTATGTAATTATATTCCTCATGTAGGCAACAACAAAGGGTAGAACCCACAGATCTGATACTTTCACCCTCCCATTGGTTTTTGAAGGTCAAAAATAGCTTTATTCCCAAAATCGATAGGTAAGTTTCAAGCTCAATTAGATTTAGAGGAAGTGAGTTGAGTAAAAACTTGTAATAATATGATTTGTAGTCCATATATTGAGGAATAAACTGGTTTTCTATTGGCGTCTCTAGCTTCAATAGGTATCGAGATATAGAAGTTAACGCAAACCTCAATTTCTGCCGAAAACGCGTTTTTTTCGCATTATCAAAACGCTGTACCGGGAGAACCGAGCGGATTAAATTTTTTTTTAAATATTTTTGAAGTATGAACATATGTAGAAATAAGTGTACAAAATATTTGTTTTAATGGACGAGCGACCTAACTGGATGATTTCACATGGAATGACCCATACGATATGTGAGGCTGATTCATCTTCTTATAGGCACCTTTCGCAAGATGGGTCGTCTGTCAGTCCCAGTTTGAAAAGGTGCCCTTTTAGGTGGCAGTGTCCAGTAAGTAATCCTTCCACCAATCTTAGTTGATCTCTGTTTAATTTCAACATGTCTCTCATTCTTCTGGCAGAGGGTCCTGATATAAATCCCTCTGTCTGTTTGAGTCCAATTGTGGATTTCCAGTGTTTTTTTGTGACTTCCATCTGTCCAGTCCCTGATCGCTTTCTTGGCAACTCCAACTGAGATGCCGCAAGCTGGTTGAGGTCCTATGAACGGATGTTCAGGTCCTGTTCTTGCCAGCTGATCTGCAGTTTCATTCCCAGCAATACCCTCATGACCTGGCACCCATATCAGTTGAACTCTGTTAATGATTCACGTAAACCCGTCGACTGGTTCGAGAGATACACTAAAGGTTCGGCCACACAGAGCGCTACGTACGCTGTGTACACTCTGCGACGCAGGTAACATGGGGAACACAGCGTACGTAGCGTACGGAAGTCTGTGTGGCCCGTCACATTGGCAATAAAGGGAGATATTTTTCTGTTCGTATAGCGAACATAGCATACGTAGCGCGCGTCGCGTACGTAGCGCTCTGTGTGGCCACACCTTAACAGCAGCATTTCAACCACGCCAGGTACAACGGTTATTCCGCCACATTCGATCGTCTGCACGCTTCAGAACCGTTTACACCATGTGCAGATGGGGATGATATTAAAAGTGGCGATGCTGCCATAACTGTATGTCTGATCAAACGCAATTTGAAACTGACGTGTAATACTGATATATAAGACGTACCCCGCAACCTTCACGGCCGTCTGTGAAGGTTGCGGATGACGAAAGCAGCAGCAGTGTACTTACCGGATTTCTTTCGCGACGAAGTTAACACGAAACTTGCAGTGCCCTTTGACGGGTCGTGGGGGGCAGAACCTGCAAACAGGAAACGTGACTTGATCAACAAAATAACAACACTTCAAGGCTAGGTTTTATTCCAGAAAACGCACTTCAAACATTTTCTGCCACGGTAATCGCCTCTAGACTTGGAATTAGGCAACGAAAATTTGACATACTTGGTCCCCCCTTTTTAGATTTTACATTAATTTCACGCAAGTATATTTTCTGTGCGCAGTGCATGAAGTGGAAGCATGACGCGCAGCCAACGTCCGCATGTAAAATTACTCACTATATTTAGGTGCAATTTAGTACTGTGGGTTTACGTCACACATCCAACTCGTACCTGATTTTTATGTCTCACGCTGTGACCTCGGCTGCATTGTCACAGAAGGGAAAAAAGGGCATCCATCACACTGTAAGTTACAGAAAACTAGCCAAAGCGCCCGTCTTTCACCCTGATTTCTTCTAACAACAAAATTTGGCGAAATGATGTATTATAACCTGAATATATGACACATTCTCATTAAACAAAAAAAAGGGTTACAAAAAGTTATGGCTCTTTTAGTGGTATATATTGCTTTACCGCCGAAATTCCGATGGGCTTCTTATCGAAATATGAAAATGTTCTAGAAGTGTACGTACAGGCCTATCAGATAAGGCTGTCATGTGTCCAAGCATCATGCCACAAAAGCGAAGTGGTCTCTGGACATAGAACTTAAAACTACTTCAAACGCCATCAATATACTGGTGCTGCGGGATGTCATCACGCTCCAGAGAAAAAGAAGTCTGCAGTAGTGAAGGCGGTGGCCAGTTCCTACACTGACTGTACGGTTGCTGCCACAGGGTTACAGGGGTATCTACTATTGAGCTATATAAACACCATACCTCAAAAGTCTTGTTAATGGTTTTTCTCTCACGAATATTTATTTAATAGACGTCCTTTCATAACAATAACTGTTACAAGATATAGGAAAATTCTTGCACCACACTATAATACGTAGGTGAGTCAATAAGTAAGTTACAAATTGATGTGGGGTACTATATGTTTGAATGAGGCACTTGATGCTATCGCCACTAAATAGCAGCATTAGTCCTGTGGCAATTGGATGACATTCGACACGAGACAATCGATGTTTACAAAAGCGAAACAGCAGTTGCAAGATGGCGGCGCCTCTGAGTGGGTGTACAACCCTCGAGCAGCGCTGCGTTGTGATTTTTGTGGGCAAAAGGTATGGAATCAAAGGATATTCATAAAGAAATGCTTCCCATCAACGGTGAGAAGTGCCTGTCACGTCAAGCTGTTTACAGTCGGGTGCAGAAGTTCTCTGAAGGGCGGACACGTATCTAAGACGAACACCGCGTCGGCCGGCCAACAGAGATTGCCACAGAGGCGAATGTGCAACGGGCTGAAGACTTAATCCGAGCGGAGAGAAGGGTAACTATAGACACTACAGCCACTGCTATTGGTTGTTCACACGGCATGGCCTACCTCATAATATAAGACAGATTAGGTTTTCACAAAGTCTGTGCACGATGGGTGCCGCGCATGCTGACCCCACAACACAAAATGCAAAGAATAGGTCTGGCATTACAGCATCTCAATCGCTACAACGATATGCTAGCCCGAATTGTCACAGGTGACGAGTCATGGGTTCATCATTACCAGCCCGAGACAAAGCGCGTGTCAATGCAATGGAAACATCCTGCGTCGCCTGCCAAAAAAAAAGGTTTAAGGTGACACCATCCTCCAGGAAAATGATGCTCACAGTCTTCTGGGATCACGAAGGCATACTGTGCTCAGCGCATTCCAGCCTCAAGGACAAATCGTAAATTCCGACTCTTACTGTAACATCCTCAGGAAACTTCGTAAGGCCATTCAACAAAGCGACCACACACCAAAGGAGTGCTGCTATTGCATGACAACGCGCGTCCCTATACTGCCAACAAGACAAATGAGACGCTGCGAAATTTCAAGTGGCAAGTCCTCCAGCATCCTCCGTATAGCCTCGGCCTTGCTCCAAGCGACTTCCATTTGTTCGGCCATCTTAAACATCATCTTTCGGCTGAACATTTTCCCGACGATGAAGCTGTAGAAAGGGAAGTAACCGCCTGGTTCCGACAGTAGCCAAAAGAATTTTATGCTGCTGGTTTTCAGGGACTTGTGAAACGATGGGCCAAGTGCCTCAATGTACAGGAAGATTATGTTGAGAAATAAAAGCATTTTTCAAATCAGTACTCTTATTTGTTTAAGTTCTATATCCATTTGTAACTGACTTATTGACTTACCCTCGTAGTAAACAGAATGAAGAATTGGGGCGTTAATAAAAAACTGTACTATGCCAAACAACAATTATGTAAATAAGAAATTAATTTCAAGTATCTGAAAACTCTTGACAACACATCAAAGCTTCTAAGCTGATCTACACTGAACACCAGAACGAAAAGGATCGTCAGGTGTGCAACTTACGCACTGCCCCCAGTCCTCACCCGGATTTCATGTTGAACATGGCTGCAGGCATTTAAGATATACCTACACGATTTTCATCGCTGTCTGAAATGGAAGAATCCTAGCTTCTTCGCTTTGTAGAAATGCCTCTCGATTTTTTATTTATATTATTCTTCGATTTACTTATCACAAGTGCCCTCCCTGAAATATACATCCATTTCATTCTACGTTTCATCTCCTGCTGCTTCTAAAGCAATTTTGGCACGTGTGCTAATTAAGCCGAGCTTATTTCCGTGTAACTGTTTTTCTTTTCTCATGATTTTGGATACGGACGAAGGCTTTCAGAAGATAGGTGTTTTACACATGGCCTCGCTGACTGAAGTATTTTCATACACGGCGTTCTGGAAACACGTGTCTTCACAAATATTTAGGGCTTCTTCCGATTTGTTGTTAGCTGACAGCTAATTTCTGACACCACTTTCTGAAAACCCATTTTGTTGTACCTTTAACGAACCATCCGTGCTGTCTGACACTCCTGACTGAAGTCGGCAATCACTGAAGATGCTAGAAAGTCATCATCTTTAAAATTTCCCCGATTAAATGGCAAAGGGTCAGACTTCTTGTATTGTTAATCCATAATAAATTTTGAACTAATTCAAATTTTGTTCAGCTGGAATCATCTGACGGTCTTGAGCTTCAGCGGCCTATCTTAATTAGTTTCCTCCGGGGAAGGGGGACCTTCCTCAGTTGCCAATATAAATGTTTTAGAACTCGTACTGTTTCTATTAGTCGTCTTCTTTACGTTCGCACCTTCCTGGTAAAAAGACCTAAAATTTTGTCATCTGTTAACAAGGTTTTCATGTAAAAAAAACAAGGGAAAGGTGATTACACACTCTAACGACGTGTCCCTTGCCCAGTGTAACAACTGGCCATTCGATACGTCATCGTGATTGCCCGGGCAAAGCACTGCACTTAACAGTGAAATACGTTTTCAGCTGTTAACATAGTGGGTAGAAGGTGAGGAAAATGTTTTTATTACGGGCTACTGAAAGTGAGTTCAAACTAAGATAAATTTTACATCTTACTAGCAGAAACATTTAAAGAAATCCAGAAAATACAAGCCACAGTACAAACTTCTTGGGGCGAAACGCCCACAGGGGAGATATAGATGCGAGACCTGTGACATGCTACTGCAACTGAATTACTTTAGCACTCAAAGTAACAATCTTCGCGTACAAAAGCTAGCCCTCTTCTCTATAACTTGATGAATGTCAAGGTGGATGCGCCCTAGCCGGAAGAAAGCCCCTGTTCTAGCACTGCACTTGTTGATTTATATCGAAATCCTCACTTATCATCCCAACAATTCCGTCTACGTGTGCGGATAACAGTGAAGGAAGAATGTTAAGCAACATTTTGTAAGAAGCTGAACAAAGCAACATTCCACCATAATTATAAGATCTACAGTAAGTTGTATCGCCATTTGTATAAACAGGCATAAAGTCGATCCCTTCTACTGCTGTAGCAATTCTTCCTTAATCCAAACAGAATAATTAAGTTTGGGAATCTCGAAACGTGACTAATTCTTCCGGGACATGAACTACAAGCCCTACAAGGCGATTTACACGTTTTCAGCCTTTCAGTAACCATTTCTGAATGAAAAGGCAATACAAACGCTCTAATACTAATAAAAATGGCAAGCGGCTAACACAACACGTCAGCTGTCGGGTTCTTATGGATATCCAAGCTTGCAATTGCTGTTTCAGTGGTTCATGAATTCTTTCGTTACTTGATGTAGGCCTACTTTCTTGCCGAAACTAATTTATTAATGAAGCCTAAACTTTTTACACCCAAGTGGTACGTATTGGGAGTTAATGATAAAATCCAGAAAATAAGCCTCAAACTCGGCTAGACCTAAGAACGTAAGGAATTACACAACGACATTACTTCCCTGGGTGCAGAAATGCACCTGTCATACTCCACAGGCGTTTAGAATAATTTATTTGACAACAGTATATTGCTTATAGCAGGTTATGTGCATGATTAGCTCACAGTCACAGTAACACGAAACATGATACTCGGGAAGGAAATCATTTTTCCATTCCTTCAAAATGTATCTGTCTATGGTAATGCTGACAAGAACATTATACAACTTGTTTATTGACCGTCAAAACACAACAAATAGAAAAAATCAGGGCTTTGCTACATGTTTCAGCCACTAACGGCCATCATCAGGCAAACACATATCAACAAACATACACCATTGAACTGCTGTACAATAGATTGGATACAATGCTAAAATACTTTGTGTAAAAATACAATAAGTCAGATTACATAAAAAACTGAAAGTTGTTGTATAACACAAGATAAAAATTAATGTTATACAACATCAAATCGGTCGTTGGTCCATAAAAACATATGAAAAAAAAAATCAATGACCGATTCGATGTTGTATAACATTAATTAAGTTTTATCTTGTTTTATACAATAACTTTCAGTTTTTTTTATATAATCTGACTTACTGTATTTTTACACAAAGTATTTTAACACTGTATCCAATCTACTGTACAGCACTTCAATGGTGTATGTTTGTTGATATGTGTTTGCCTGATGATGGCCGTTAGCGGCTGAAACATGTAGCGAAGCCCTGATTTTTTCTATTTGCTGTGTTTTGATGGTCAATAAACGAGTTGTATATTGTAACACAACAGGGTGCACAAAATGAAAATTATAAATTCATTATTGCATTATTTAAACAGCACCAGTTAATATACCTAGATCCCTACCACGTTACACCTATCAGATATAACCTCAAAGTTTATAAATGTTGAGTGTAAACAATCTCTCATATTATGAAGGTATGATTACAATCCAACAAGAAACAAAACTTTACATCTAACACTTGAAGCTTTCAACGCCAATTAATGCGTTATTTCCAGGCGATCAGCGGTGTCAATGGTGAATAATCAGCATTTCTGAGATCTCGGTCTCCATCTTCACGGTCCCTGTTGCAGAATAAGATCCTGGTATGTTGCCCTTTAGTTCAACATCGACACAACTGATCAACCGAGAACATTTTTGACACAACATTTTACATACCTAACTGAAATGATTCATTCAAGAATGATTTATTAAAATGGAAAATTTTCTAAAATTAATAAACGTACAAAGTTTAAAATATTCTGAATATTTTCGGATTACCCAGTACAGCCACGGGAAGACTATACATTTAATGCGAGGAACTAAAACAGAACCGATATATAATTTTTCTTCTATAGCTGTGATGAATTAGGCCTTCATATCTGTTCCAATTCAGAATTAAGGAATATATTATTATTGACGGATATATAAATCTTTCAACAGAAGCAAACTATGAATTGTTTACACTAATAGCATAGTGAGGCACTGTCACAGGAACAGCACACAAAACTGGTAGTCTTGTCAGGCCGCAGTTTCAAATAAACTCGGCGCACAGACTGTCTGCTAATTTAATCTCCCGACATCAGATCGCTAACAGGGAGCCAGCTAAACCTCGGACAACTGTCTCTGTTCCTAATACAATACATGCTGTAATGGCATTATATTCGAGAGGTAGCAAGCAGATCACCATTCTCAACCTTCACTATGTTACTTCTAGGTTGGTAACCCTTCTTCAAGTCATTTATTCCTCTATACAGGTCTCTAATGTTCTTGTTCTTACTGTTCATTGCAAGCTCATCAATTTTGTGTTTCAGACATTCCCTCTTTTTGTTCCTGAAATGCCCGGTGGTTTCACGTCTTATATTGTTCACATTATCCCCATTTATTTCACTTGGATCCTCTAACCACTGCAATTTGGCTTTTCTTTGGTCTAACAATTTTGAACATCCTTCATAGAACCATGGCTTATGCTTCTTCAGTTCATAATAACCTAGATTCTCCTAGGCAGAAATGTTTATATTCTAACAGTTTCCCAAGCTTTATTAACATCCACCTCAGTGTCCAAGTATTCCCAAGGCCGCGAACCTATTTGAGATTTCAATACAATACTGCTCTTTGCCCTCTACCTCATTTAATTTCTTGAGATTGAGCCTCTCCATATGAACTCTGCGTGTTGTTTGTTTGCTCACTGCCAGTCTCTCCATAACCTTTGCCACCACCAGGTAGCGGTCAGGATCACAATCTGCTGTCCTGAATGATCGGACATCAAGTATACTTGAGTGCCGTCTCCTATCTATCAAAATATGGTCAATTTGGATATGATATCCTATCACTAACGAACTCTACCTTCTTAACTGCTGATACGATTCTCTTATGTACAAAAAAACCTGTACCTAATTCATGATTTTCATTCCCCTTTCCATAGAAAAAGGTATATTCACCTGCTGGTGTGATGCCCCTTCCATCCCATCTGGCCTCCTGTACTCCCGCTAAATCTAACTTATATTTTAAGATTTCTTCCGCCACCGCCCTGAGCAAACCTGCCCTATACATTCTTCTAACATTCCATGTGCTGAATCTCATATCCATTTTCTTTCGCGCAGGTCGTTTATCCAAGGAATCCGTCCAGGTCCAAGGCTTCTTGTGTTCTTTCATAACAAGCTTATGTTTTACATTGACGAGTTGTTAGCCCCACGCCCAACCCCCAAGCTGGAGGACCACCCCTTGTCAGCTGTCCACGACTGCTTATTCAATATATTTGCAGTTTCCCTCCATAACTGGAGCAATTGTAACAACAAACGAATTTTCTCTTTTACACTGCAACACATGCAAGAAAGCACAGTTTGGAGCCTACAGTTAAGCAGCAATTTACCAACTTCCCTGCCTTGGAACACAAATTGCTATGAAACACTATGGCATATAAGCCAAACAATGCATAAAGCTGATCCCATACATGAAATTAGGGCATTTTGATGATTAATTTCAAAGGTATCAATCATCATCCAAAGAGAAAGCCTCTTGTCTCCATGTCTATCACCAATGTGAAGGCATTTCTGAAAAGATGGAATGTACATGGAATCATAACATTTAAACAACCTTGAAAACTATAATACTCTTAGGAGTTAACCCATGAGTAGACAGGAAAGAGATCAGAAACAGACAGCACACTGCACTTATAGCATTCCCTGTTAATATGGCAGAAGCTATTGGTGACACATTGGCGAAACAGGAAAACCGCTAACAGCTCAGCTCTGCAAATGTATTCGCTTAGTGGGGGGGTGGAGTGAAACTGGGTCCACTCGGCATGGCGGCCACTGATTGGCCTATTGTAGCCTGCCTTGGGTGATTATGATGGAGAATTTGGTGGAATGAAAACTGGCAGGGGAAACCGAAGTACCCGGAGAAAACCTGCCCCAGTGCCACTTTGTCCACCATAAATCCCACTTTACCAGACCTGGGATCAAACCCTGGCCGCTGCAGTGGAAAGCCAGTAACTAACCGCTTGAGCTATGGTGTGACCTTCTGCAAATGTATGCTCAATTACAGAGAGAAGTCTTCTAGACAAAATCAAAACTGGACCAACATGCCTATGAAGGTCATGGGATAACTTGGGATAAAGCAGTTTCAAAATTGAAAGTAACAGCAGTTATAAGAAGTACAAGGAACTGGCCCATACAGCATGTTTAACAAATCTGATCAATCAACCCAGTTCAGAAATTTCTCCCCCTTACCAGTGCAAAGACTGGAAACTTACAGGGAAGTCTGATATGATCTAGCAAACTCATCATGACTTTAGTGCCAGGGTTCAGACTTTGTTGCACTGATGGCATTCGCAGTACAAGGGTACTTAAAATATGTAAACTTCAATTTAACTTCAGCACTGGCATTTCTGAATTAGACTGTTGTTTTAGTTTGATGCATTTATTATCCATTTCCTTTTCTATCTTAGTTTCAGGTCTTCATATCCATTTCCAAAATTTTTACTGTGTTTCCCTGTTATCTCCCACAGGTGCATATACCTATGTAGTTACAGTGACCAAGGTTGTCCAGTGATTGAAGTCAGATCCTTCTAAAGGATCCAACAAAATAGATGCCTCCCACCCTTTCATTTTAAGATTGAAACAGGTCTAGTTTCTGAAAAGTTGTGCTCTTGAAAATACCACATGATGGACAAAGTTCAAGAACATTTTTTTAATACTCCTCCAGTTTTAGTAGTCTGGCCACATACAACTAGCAGACTGGAAGTCAACATTGGCTATAACAAATTTTTCTATTAAAACATTAAAACTCTATTTTCCAATAAGAATCCAAAATAATGCATGTGGGACATTCCTTGTCAAATTAACATAGCTTAGAGGAAAAATTTTCATGACCATCTCTCATTCTAATAGAACTTAGCAAGACTGCTGCCATATACAAAACTTTACATTCCGGTAACCATTAAGTGCAGAGATACTGGTATAGCACTTTGACAGTTTAAGTTTTCTTTAATGTTTTACCTGTTATGATTCATTAAAATGCTTATAACTCTGGTTCTACTTAAAATAGAAAAGTAGCTCTTGTGTGACAACAGATTCTCAAAATATTACTGAATTATAAATGGAGAAGGTACCGAAATATCTGATGGCCCACGACTAGATGGGATGAAGCTAATAGTCTAATAGGCCTATAACCTTGAAGTCAAAGAATCCAGTTTGTACTCGTACTATCTGAAAACTCTTAAGTGGGGGGCTTTCATCTAACATACCGCTCACAAAATTTTAGGAAATATGAACTTTTTATCTTGATGCCTGACCTTAGTCTCTACAAAAATGCAGAGCCAGATTTATGAAAGGAGTTCCCACAACACTTCGTGACCTCTTCAATACATCTCTGGGCAGTATCATGATGAGAAATGAAACTAATGTGAAGATATGATTTTTTGCCTCCTAAGAGTCTGATTGGGCATGATGAGTCATGTGACTTGTACAGACATTATGCAAAGGCATCATGACTTAACCAGCATTTCAGGCCATACCTTATGCCAGTAGAGTAAAAAGGAAGAAGGTAAAGCTATTCCTGTAGCAGGCCGTGGAGGCCCACACGGTTGTGAGACATCATGGCTCCCATATTTTCTACACAATCAGGTCATGGATGGCGGTAAGGTTGTCAGCCTTATGTACCATCTGCCCTTTACCCCCCCAGACGATTCTTGGTACTTATTTCTGTCAGAAACTGGGTCTACCCAAGGATCCTAGTGTGACTGCAAAGATCAGGTCAATTGAAAAATGCAATGACCTCATCACGAATCGATCCCATGACCTTCCAGCTTGTAGCATAGTGCCTCAACCAACTACACTACTGTGTGCCCCGATACCAGTTGAGTTACATTATATTTTCTTACCTGATAAAATCTGCAATGGTTCTGTCAAGCGCAAAAATTAATTTTTATTCTTGCCAGGTTTAAAATAGCTGCGAGTGCTACAAGTGTCAAAGAATTTTATGTTTTAAAACAGTCTGTAATTGAAGAGTTCCATTTTCTGGGTCACAATGCCATATAGCCTGTTGAAAGCCTAGCATTTTGGGGCAATAAATTCCTTCTATGTTCAGGGTCAAAGAATAAGCCAAGCAAGAAACCAGCATGAAGCATGTACCAAGCAGAGGCTCTTCTTCAACCCTGAAGATGGAGGCATCATGTTTCTCCAAAATGTTGGGTGATTTTAAATGGATTATATGATGTTATATCCCTGATGACCTGACTCTGATCCTTCATACCCAGTGTCGTGAGAACCTCAAATCCTTTGAATGTCACTCACAGTACAAGTTCCAACAAAAGCTGAAACCTGTCTGGGCAGGACTGTTTGGAAAGGGCAAAGAATCAGTAACACATGTAGGGAAACTACTGCACAGCTGCTTCAAAGTTCTGTAAATGACCAGTTCTATCTTCACGTTCAGAATATGGCATACCTGAAAAGGATGCCTGAACAGTTTTACAGTGAGCAGATCCACACTGTTTCTTCCCAGAACCAGACTGAGAACATTAGAAGTTACCACTTTCCACCAAAAGGTTGTCACATGTGAAGCATCCAAGAAATTCAAAGGAGCTATGAAAAGAAAAATGTTCAATATAACAAGTTTCAACAGTAGCGACAATTCAAGTGAAGGTGAAATGATAGCATAGCTGAAGGAAAATTTCAGGTGACAGGAAAGAAAAAGTGAAAAGTTTCAACATCTAACATTTTTTCCACAGCGCTCATCAATTATGGAAAGCCAAGAGCAGTTCATAACCTAAAATTACATGATACTAACAAACTAACTTACTCATGGAGCAAAGTGAAGCCACCAATTGTGCACCTACTCAAGAATTTCCCAATATTTTATGGAACCAGAAGGTTCATTACTGTGTTCACACAATCCCTCCACTTGTCCCTATCCTGAGCCAGATCAACCCAATCCATAACATTCTATCTCTCTAAGATCCATCTCTCTTTCATCCAAATATTCTCCTCAACACCCTGTTCTCAAACACCTTCAGTCTTATGTTCCTCCCTTAATGTCAGAGACCAAGTTTCACACCCATACAGAGCAGGCAAAATTAGAGTTATGTACATTCTAATTTCTATGTTTTTAGGCAGCAGATAAGAAAATAAAAGGTTCTGGACTGAATGGTAGCAAGCATTACCTGAATTCAATCTCCTCTTAATTTCCTCCTGAATTAGGTTTCGATTTGTTAACATCATTCCCAAATATCTGAACTGTGTCACATTTTCAGAACATCTGTTTTCTATTGTTATGTCATAATTTTGCTCTGCATTCTGGTGATGAGACAGCAACATATACATAGTTCTCTATGTGTTTACTTCTAGACCAACCTCCTTACTCACATGAAATAAAGTTTGTGTGTTTTCCTTTATGGTATCTATGTCATATCTCAGTATTCTCAAATCACTGGCATAGACCAGCACCCGATATATCCCGTTTAATTTCAGTCCCAGCTGGTTTTCCTGACCTTCCTACTGGAATATTCTAAAGCAAACTTGAAAATCAATGATGATAAAGCACTTCTTGCTCCTGTTACTGCATGTGTTGTACTGCTGGATATGTGTGTCCATATCCAGCAGTACAATGCATGCAGTAACAGGAGCAAAAACACAACACAGTACATGATACACAAATGTATGTAGGAAGGATGCTTACATAAAACAGGATTGACGTAATTCGCGTGTTTGAGTGAAGTTTTATTATTTAGAATTCATCGACATATATGACAAATACAGATTTTAGTCATTTTAGAATGAAGACATCATGGCATGCAGTACAATAGTTTAACGTGCATAAAGACACCTGAGGATGGCACATTAGTGCTGAAACATGTAGTGTGGAAGTGAAGAATAAGGTGAAAAAGTGTATACACTGTAAGACGGTTAGCATAAACCATGGACATGAATCAGTGTAACAGGACGCTAAAATATAACATTTTTAATACCTCCAGTATTTAGAGATCCAAAGTGGAGGCATATGAGCTGTCAACGAACAATGAATATATGAGTGACAATTTCGAGGGGGGCTATGTCCTTTTGCCTCACCAATCACAACGTTATTGATCTCGTCTGTTACATATTTCGAACACAAAGACAACCTAACTTACAAGCGCACAAAATAACAAGTCAAATTCTCTCTATGAGATATAGTCAAGCTCAACTTACATTAACATCACCGTGTGTAACGACATGATATACATTCATGGCTGGCATTCTGCTAACAGAAATGCTACTTTAGAGAACACTTACGTTTTCGTAGAAATTTGTTACACTAACAACTGATTTATGATTGTCTGTGATTCGTGAGTTCTTTAATCACGCTGTATAAATGTCGGACAGACTGACCAAATACCACTTCCTCAATTCAACTATGCAATAACATTAAACACATTTCGTACAAAACACTTTACTCGCAGAGACCGAAACCACACATCCAATCCCATAAACGTTCTGGTACGTCATTTCCTCTTCCTATTGTCACCGCCATTTAGATAACATCGAAAAATGTATAGTGATGGACGGCGCGGGGTTTCTCTTTCGCAGCATATGTTGGTGGCAGCACATGACACAGTCGCCTTAGCATATGTAAAGTACTACAACAAATTTGGAGAGCTCTGTGCTTTGGGTCACAGCGGCTTACGGTCTGTTGAAAGTCATCCGTCGTTTCGGAGAAAGATGTCGCCTCTGTCTTCAGGGTTGAAGAGTAGACCAAGCAAGAAACTAACACAAAACAGGCAGACAGGCAGTAAGCTTTGTTATATCCTAGAAGACAGTACGCTTCATAACCAACAGTGTGAGACCCTTAAATCCCATATAAAATACTTTCGCGGAAAGAAATGTATCTACGGAAAAGGACCCAGAGTACCACATGGCACTCAAGATTATATTCTACACTTTTATGTTGCTGAAGTCGTATTTGGGTATATTAAACATTCCAGAAATTGCTACCCCAATGCAGAAATAAGTCATCATTTTCCATCAATTACGTCATTTCTCCGGTGTGACTCATATATCGGGCATATCGTTCTTTGACGATAGCGATAAAGCAACAACAAACAAGCGGCAGTTCATTTATTTTCGGCTATATGGCATTGCAAAACAAGGAACTGGGACTACGGGTGGGAAGCAGATCAGGGTATTGTTAAGTAACGAGAAGAAACCTGACCCTCGTCCGCTAATGCACAAGATCAGTTCAGTTTAGTGGCTGACACATCAGAACTGGAAATGGCTATATTGCTCCCACCTAAAAATTCCTTAATTTTCCTCTCAGCTTGTACATATGCTCACTCCCTTCCCTCCCTTCACATCCCAACTCTCGCACGTCGCGGCAACGGTTAAAAAATGAGAAAGGTGAAATTATCCGTGCACATTTACTTAAGAACCACGCCATTAAGACGTATGGAGGAATGGAGGTATAGTTCCACCTTTATTAACTTCGATAGTAGGTGGAGGTGAGTGAAAGGCTTCAAGTCCCAAACTCTTTTCCTTCGCTACCCATTGGATGGGCGGCTAGGCGGGCCCCAGGGCCGGTTTGGACAGTATGGAGAGAGAAAAAAAATCTCTTGCCCCTGACGTCAAGCCTGTATCTAAACCGACTGAGCTATTGCGTCGAAGCATCTGGAAATAATTACACGCCTATTAGACACGTATTTGGGTTGGTCATCCCGTGATTCAGAATTACAAAATATTTTGTCGGCGTGAAATTATTATATGGCCAACACGAATTCTAAATAAATAAACAAATCTTACTGGATTAACATTTATTTATTATTCTGTACCTGATACATGCTTCGATCCAGCTGGATCACGAGGCCGTGTTCATGATACATCACTCGTTATTGAATTGTGTTCTAATATGAATCCATATTGGTAATTATTATAAACTTCGTTACCGATTTCCGTGCCTCATTGTGTAACTAAATTGTAATATTAGTCATAATGGCTAAAACGTTAAAATATTGTTTCAAATCTGTTAGAATGTTATTTTTTCACAGTTAATTATCAATTAATTGTAATTAATTTTACACTGAGATTATTTTGAAGTGAAGTAAACTACCGTGGTCATATGTTGTAGAGTAGAGCACAGTTTTTTATTTTTGGAGTCGGAATTGTTTTTAGTCCATTACGTACATGTATATGTTACGTGGGCGATAACTCGCGTGCAAGTAATGCTAAGTTCTGTGTGTTCCCTTATTTCTTTCTGTGGTGTCCTGAGGGAACTACGTCAGTGGGGTGGGGGGGGTTAGGAGTATGGAAACAACTTGGGAAGGTTCTCTGAGCTACCTCCATACTGGGTAACCTTTCAAGTCACAGGATTCGAGAACAGGGTACCAGGAGGGTTCTACACTTAATTTAGCCCATTTTCACTGGTTGTTGCCATCTTACAGTCTCTAACCATAAAAGTCTCTTCAGAGAGGGGGTACCGGAATAGACTTGAAACACAAGAGGTGTCAATTTACATTGTTATTAGTGCAACAGAGTGCATACAATACAAATTTTGTGTGCGATCTAAGTTCATAATACGATCATCGGGATTGTTATGTTACAGTTATGAGTGAACAGATCTGCTGCAAACCGTATTTCTTCTTTCCAGCTTCATTGTCATTGGTTCAGGAGTAGTAATGTGTTGTTGCATCATAGCTAAGAAGCATAGGAACAGCTCGAAGTACGCATAAGTATGGCAGTGAAAGTATAATTAAATGATGTGGGTTTCAAGGTTTGACAGTTTGCATGCACTATTCTTGCAAAAGCAGTTGATTCATGTGGTTTCTCTCAAATTTTCCTCTATTCACCAATATTAGAAGCTCCCCTGTATTTGAATAAGAATGGAAGTAACAGTGCTGGTCTCATATTTGATGAATAAAAAGTACATTTCCTAATCTCAGGTGGATATTTGGTTGTGCATCTTTACACTGTCAGTTGCAAGACATGAAGACATATTGGGGAATGGATTTATAGTTTTACACCCCTGTAACTTTACCCCCTAGGAAATGGGGTCCCTGGTACCCCCTGCCCAGGAGGCTGGGTGGGCCCCACAGTTTTTCTGTCTATATATGGGGGAAGGGGGGAAACAACAAAGTGAACAGACATATGAGACTTGTCTGATAATGGTAGTTTTTCACCATAAAATAATCCTGTTGGAATGAATTGTGATTTATTTGATAAATCTGGCCTGTGTGTGTTTGGTACTTGAAGTATATAATCCACCGAGTTTTTATGTACAGTATTCTGGAGTCATCGCAAGACCAGTAACGTGTGGTTGGAAGACATTCATACAAGGTTGGATGCAGTTCAATGGCCATTATATAATTTGCGGAGAGAGACAGAGATTACTTTCAGTTTGAAAGCCACCTGAATTGAACTCAGGTATTTTGCATTTGTGTGCAGCTACAATCTAAATTACATGGCATTCAGTAATCATGTTAAGTTTAGAATCATTCTAATTTACTTACTAACAAACAAATGTTCATATAAACTGTTCTGTTTTATATTATGGAGTGTTTCTGTAAGTTATTTGATTTAAAAACATAATGGCCGCTTATAGGGCTTGTAGTAGCCAGCGTCTGCTTTGATGAGTGGGTGGGTGGGTGGATGGATGGATGGGGGTTGTACACCTGCAGCTGAACTCATCATTGGCAAGTTTCGTGTGTATCAACTCTCAGACTTCACTTGCTTCCATGGAAGACTTAAGTGGCAGCTGGTTTGTCAGGCCACCCTCCGCACTGACTTGCTGCATTTTAATTTTATTCATCCGTACTTTATTTAACCCAAGTTAAGCAGTGTCAGGTGACTGGATGACAGTAAGTCATGACTTGGAAGGAATGTGGAAGGAAGAGGCTGTTGCTTGATTTCAGGTAGTGTGCCTGAATTTGAGCAGATCAGCTGAGGAAAACTGCCACAGCTTGTCAGCATGTGCCGTACCCTGGCCGGCACTCAAACCAGAAACCTCTCAGATTCAATTCAGAGGCATCACTACCTGAGCCAACTTGCCTAGTGTCTCACTGCATAATACAAAAGGAAAATACTATGAACTGTTTATTAGTTACAAGAATATAAATCTAGCAGAATACAGTGCAAACCCGATTTTATTGTTAGTAAATCTTCCAACATTTTTTTGCTGAGTATCAGAACTTGAAGGCATACAAAGGGAGCAAACACAAATCTCCATGCATTCTGGAGCACGCAGATGTTGAGGTTGATTGGTCAGCTTCAGGCTCTCATCTCTTTACCTCCAATTGAATATAGTTTGTTTGTTTGTTTTTTGTTCAATTAGTGTATGACACTGTATCTCATACGTGGTCTAGTTATTTGTCACCTTCACACATTTCACATTGACGAAGGGGGATGACTTTGAATGATATATTTGAGAAGACGTAGAATGATCATGGCCTACTTAAGGCACTCTAATCAAGTGACAGGAACAGCACTGAACACAGCAATCAGAATGTCCAAGATTAGAACTGGGGACCTCACGGGTATTAAAGCAAACCCTGTGAGTACTTGGCACCCATTCAACACCAGCCAGGCACAGTGAACAGACACATCATCTGTCCACAGCGGAGTTTGAACCCTGGCAGCTCTGACAGTGACTAGGAGTCTGTGCCTGCCAGCTGAGTAGAAAGTGGATGGAGATCGCTGGTTTAAATTTCGGCCAGAAAGTCTGTCATGCTGACGTGATTTTCCTCGGTCGCTTCAAGCAGAAACAGGAATTGTGCCTTAAAATGAGTCATGATCACTGCTACATGTGTTTTGAATTAAACTACATGTCGAGTCCATCACAACCTGTACATAAATAACCTAACAGAACTAGACAACAGCTAATAGCTTCCCTCTTATTTCAGTTCATAAACCTCCATGCCATCATACACACCCACAGTGTAGAGTTAATACACCGAATGGAATATGTCGCCACTTGTACTTGATGCATTTCAGCTTGAGAGCATAATCAGAGAAGCAATATATATATATACTTACTTACTTACATACTTACTCATGGAGCTGAGCTGTTCTGGAGGAGCCGCCAATTCTGCAGCTACTCAAGAATTTTCCAGCGTTTTATGGAACCCGAAGGTTCATTACTATGTTCACAAGAGCCCTCCACTGGTCCCTATCCTGAGACAGATCTATCCAATCCGTACCATCCCATCGTATTTCTTTAAGATCCATTCTAACATTGTTCACCCACCTATGCTTTGGTCTTTCCTGTGGTCTCTTTCCTTCTGGCTCTCCCACCAATATCCTATATGCATTCCTCGACTCCACCATTCGTGCTGCATGAACTGCCCACTTCATCCTCCTTGACTTGATCATTCTAATTATACTTGGAGAAGAGTACAAGTTATGAAGCGCCTCATTATGCAGTTTTCTCCAACCTCCTGTCACTTTGTCTCTCTTCGGTCCAAATATTCTCAACACCCTCTTCTCAAAAACCCTCAGTCTATGTTCCTCTCTTAATGTCAGAGACCAAGATTCACACCCATACAGAACCACAGGCAAAATTATAGTTTTGTTTATTCTAATTTTTATGTTTATGGACCGCACACAATAAGAAAAAGCTGCTGGACCGAATGGTAGCAAGCATTACCCTAGTTCAATCGCCTCTTAATTTCCTCCTGAATCAGGTTTCGATCTGTTATCATTGTTACCTCAATGAGCTAAACCTGACGCTTAGTAACTTATGCAGTTGATCCAATGTTGTTAGATAACCCATCAATTTCTAACCAGTGTGCTGAATATTTCAACGAAGTGACATTCCTACGGACTTTCAATCCTAGTGCCACAGGATGTTCCAAAATAATTGCTGTAATTACGTGTCCGAGAGTAAGCGTTAATCAGATCAGTTCATGGACAGTGTTTCCGATATTTGACCACTGATAGATGGACAGGTAGGATACCAGAGAAAAAACGCCTACATTAGAGAGTAGTCCAGTGTTCCATTGTTATCCAAGGAATATTTGTAATATTTTAAAATTCGCAGTTCTGCAAACTACAGGCATCTATGTAGCTCCACCATTAGCATAAGGATTATAGCTTTGCAAATTTACTTAAAAGTGTTTAGGCGTGAAGTCATATTTGTTTCCCCCCCCCCCCCTACCCTCCTGTCGGGTTTTTTTACGTTCGTGCTTATCACATNTCCTGATACAATTGACGTCACTCCTATCAACCTAAAACCAAAACTGTCGTCGGAGTTTTAACAGAGAAATTATTTTACGGCAGGTTCCACACATGATCGTACAAATTGCCAAATATCTGACTGACTATCAAACAGCTAGCACGAACTGGAAAGAATTGGGAAGGAAGCTGTCCTCGTCTAATCGAGGTATGTACTTCTCCGGCATTTTCCAGGAGGGACTGAGAAAAACGCAAAAATATTCAGGATAGCAGGTGTACCGGGTTAGCACATCGCTAATAAGGTCTTGAGTGTTAATGCTACGCCAGTTTGCTCTGTCCCTTATTAGCCACATAATCTAAACGCCTGCCTTTACATTCGACCTTGCTCCTGCTAGGATAAGACCGATAAGGCCATCTGCTCCCATCCTTTCGCTCTCACACGCGCTCTACAGGAGTTTTGACGACACATCGGTGAACGGGTCGCTAGTTACTCGCAATCTAGCGGCAGAGTTTTGTATTATGTTAACCAGATTCGGTTGCTGAGTCGAATTGTTCGATGATACTTCACAGAAGCTGCGTTAATTGGACGTTGTACGGAAAACTGCGTGTATTCTATCAGACCACAAACAACAAAACGAACAAATGCCGTGATTTTAGTCCGCAAGCGAACTATACCGACCGAGCTACCGCCGCTTGTCGGCGAAGTTTAGTGGTAACTTTTGCGGATGGAGGGTGCCGCGTGGTCAGCGCAACGAATTCCCACGGCCGTTAATTTCGATTTTCTAGACAGAAGCCGCTATTTCCTTCAGATAGCCCCTCAATTATCATCACGAGGCTGACAGCACCCCGTTTCAGACCCACTATTTCTCAGAAAAAAATCTGGTAGCTCCGGGAATCTAACCCGGACCTCTGGATCTGTAGCCAGGAACGCTTACCACTAGACCATAGAGGCGGTCTCTATCAGAACGCACAAAGCACAATTTAATTGCGGGATTGAGGAGGGTAAACTGTGGAATTCAATATTGTTACGTCCTTGTGATAAACGTGGAATGGAACTGATGTGGTTTTCGAGCTTTTGGGAAGAATTTATTGAACCTTTTGGTCCCATACAATGCGGAGAATTTACTGACGACTATCAGTTTCGCAGCAAATTAGTAACGGTTTGTGTTACGTTAATTCATCGACAGTGAATAAATGTTACCGTGACGATTTCGTTAAAGTGGTCTGAAGCTGGCAAGCTTCCTGGAGAGCCGTAATAAATCGAACCCATATTTACCACAAGCGCAATAATGTTCCTACAAACCATTCCATGCCCTATAGTTACTAAAACTTACAAAGAAAATGCAGGAAAGCTGAGTAAAGAAGTAATTACACCCTTACAGATATTTATTAATAAATGAAAACATAAACTCAATACAAAAATCAATTAAACAAAACACATTTCAAAAATTAATATTACAAATTTGAATTCTTTCCTATTACATGATTTGCATTTCTAGGGAGGGCAGGTTGTTGGACTGCACCCCGGTCACCTGGGCAGCCGTAAAATGCGAGCCACTGACGTTTTGTTCTTGGTGGGGGAGTCAGGGTAGACATGGTTTAAAAAGGGAGGCTGCAAATACGGGTCGGGGAGGGGGACCCTGGAAATATCTTGCTGAAAATGAAGCGCCCTGAAACAAACCAGAAGGTGTCCACCCTCATCTATCCTCATTTCCAGCCCTGATTACCGTATGTGTTGGGTATTCCCCGGGCTGCTCTGCTAAACCAGTTCTGAAAAAGCCATTTCTGCTCGAGGTTGAAACAGTCTGACAGGCTGGAGAACTTTACAGATAACCGACATACCCTGTGTACACTCAGTCATATTTCATTTCACTCACGTTCCGTGAATCTTGAGGAGACTGACTGACTGACACCACTCCTTCTTGAGGCAGTAGTTTCTCAGTTAGTACAGAAATCGCCTGCATTTTATGGAATCCCACAGTTCATTACCTTGTTCTTAACAACCCGCCTTAATTACTCATACTTCCAAACAGCAGAATCCTTCTCAAGAAGCTTGTAGTTGCTAAGCTAGTCAACAAATTCCATGTACTCTATGGGACCAGAAGGTTCATAAGCGTGTTCACAAGAGCCTGCCACTTGTCTCTATGGTGAGTCAAATGAATATAGTCCATACACTCCCACCCTAATTTCAGACTCATTTTAATATCACCCACCCATCTACAATTAGGTCTTTCAATTAATTTCTTTCCTTAACCATTCACAGCTATCATTTTCTATGCAATTATCTTCTTCCCATGCGTGCTACACGCCCCTCCCATTCCATCTTTCGTGATTTGACGAGCTTAATAATATTTGGCAAAGAAAACAAATTATGAAGGCGCTCTTTATGGTGAGTAATTCAGATGGCCACAGGAGTGAGGCTGTCTGAAGCAACGAGTATACTCGGTAGTGTCCATGAAACGGTTACGTATCGTTCTATAATTCATCACAACACATGAATATCACTCGCCGGTGTTCTCTTCTGGTACATGTTTACAGCTGATTCGGAGCAATGTGTGGCCACCATCTTCAGGGTATAAGAGTGGCTATTGTAACTGAATCATCTGTGGTATTTATCGACCCGTCGAGATATGCGGTGCTCTGGTACCCTAAAACAGATGACAACACTTACTTCGAAACCATTTTCCAATTAATGATAATTCAGAGATCACCACGTAACATTCGATAAGCCAAGAATCACCAAACCTGAAATTTCCCACGGCTTCGGTGACGACGCAACTTCAAGCTGTGTCCAGTTCACACCTTGCACCGCTGCTGGTGATCTGTCTAGAACATAATCACGCTGCAGAAGGCGACTGTTTTCCATGGACATTCAGCCACACGGTACCGAGCAGGTTAACTCAGTGGTGCCGGAAAAATTCCACTTACTGAGTATTAAATCGTGTGGAAATTTTTGTTGGAATTTTGGGTTTTCATGGCGGTAGCAATGATGAATGCGGTCTTCTGCGTTGTAACACGGTGTAGTTCGGAGAGAGGTCAACGCTTCGAAGGAACTTATCGCCTCCATCTTCGGGGTAAAAAAGTTAAGCCAAGCAAGAAACCAGTAAGCGGTAAGATTCTTCCTCGCGTAGCTGACTCTTCGACCTTGAAGATGGAGGTGGTATGTTCTTTCGAAACGTTCGTCTCTCAACTACACGGCGTTACAACCCAGCAAATCTTACTCTTCATGTGGTAATTTGTATAAACTTCTTCAAGGGTACGTCACCCATCGAGTAGGAACCCTTACGGAAGAAACGCCCTGTGTGTTCAGTGAGAGCTTGGTATGGAATTCTGGAGATCACATCTCATGTTAAGAACAAGATCTAGTAACTTTGTAACGTAACGATCTCCAGATTACTGGGCGCTACATTCACTGCGAGGCTACAGCTCATTTGCCTGGAAAGTTTGAATAAAACCCCAAAAATCAATATACGAGATATCTTGGCTGAGATTCGAACCGAGAACCTTCCGAATGCGAGTCTAAGCGCGGCCGCACACCAACTGCGTCAAGACATGAGACAAAAGACGCAGTCTTTCTTCATTCGTGATTCGTCAGCATCATGATTCAGACCGGTGTGCCGCGGTTTTCATAATCTCATTCGTTTCAACTGTGCTCCTTTCTTTGCGTCATGTCGCAGACATCGTGTCTTGACTGTTACATGTCTTGACGCATGCCGGTGTGCGGCCTACCTAAAGCGTTACCGCTATGCCAATCTGCTCGGTACCTTCCTGCTGTTAATTTAGGTATAACACATTAAATTATTTTCAGTTTTAATTTTTCGTCTTCTTATTTCATAGGCTCCCGCAGTCCTATGGCTTATGAAGGGTACAGTGTTGCATTCGTGGCTCCTGTTTAAGGCCAAGAGGATTTCAGAGACGATTACGTTGTCAAAACACGGCTCCAGATGACACTATTAGAGTTACAATGTGCAAATGGAACCTAATTCTGCGTTTCCTAAGCGAATCTGGTTTCACCACAGCGCAGAGTATTTCGAGGCGAAACTTTCATGTAAATGCAATGGCCAGGAAGTCACCAACACCGCACGGGTAAACAAAGAAAGAATTTCAGGCTGATAGAACTGCATCTTGGCTTGTAATATTGGAATTTGGTTATGATCAAGCAGCCTTCGAGAGCGCTGACAGAAGCCACGGATGGGGCACCCTGTTACCACAGAATTATTTCGAATTATCACTTCAATATGCATATTTATCCCGTTTGGCCAAAGAACGATGCACAAATTCCCACACAAGTGTACCCTCGCACAGCAGCGAGTGATCACACCTCCACAGGACCAGAACGTCACGGGACACTTTGCTTTGGGAGAGGTCGGGGGCACCTGCGTCACCATTTCCCGTCTGCGCGCTTGTTACGGCGCAAGAGAGGGCCGTTAGTATCAAGCCAGATTCACGGACCTAGTTAGGTGCCCTTCAGAACCACCTTATTTCCTCTTGTCCGTCCGTCCGCAAGTAGCAGCGCCCGAACTACCTGACGACAACAACCAGATGCGGCACGGTAAACCTGCACTAAAATCCCGTCACATTTTCGGTTTGGATATTTTTAAGGGTCGCGTTACTTAGGTAGAGTCGATATAGCGCAGCGGATATAACGACTGATTACCGGCTGGGCGCCCGACGTTCAATTCCCGGAAGGCGCAAGAGACTTTCCTCCTCTCCACAGCGTCCGGAGTGTCTCTGAGTCCACCCATCCTCCTCTCAAATGGGTATCGGGGGCTCTTTCCTTGGGATAAAGTGGCCGGGGCGTGACCCACACCACTCTCCTCCATCTAGTGGCGTCTTCAAGAATGGTGGAGCTATACCTCCACTTCCGCATACGTCTTCATGGCGTAGTAAAGTAAAACAAGTAAAGTAAATGTATCCCTGTAACAGGCCGTGGAGGACCATAGGATTGTGAGACGTCGAGGCTCCCACATTTTCTGGGCAGTCGGCTCACAGATGGCGGTGAGGTTGTCAGCCTTATGCGCCGGCCGCGCTTTACTCCCCAGGAAGATTCCTGGTACTCATTTCTGTTAGAGGCCGAGTCGACTCCAGGGTCATAGTGCGGCCGGAAGGACTAGGTCAATTGAAAAATCCAATGCTATCATCGGGAATCGAACCCGCGACCTTTCTGCTTGTAGCATAATGCCTGTACCAAGGGGTATAAATACCTAACAAAATGCTGAAGTCGGTACAACGGATGGCGAACATGAGGAAATTAACTGGTCTTTATGAATTATGACAAATGGAGACTGAAACGTGTGAAGACAGCCGGAACGTGTGCACAGAAACGTCAAGAGATAAAACAGTCTAAACCAAGACGGAGGGCGTTGGAGTTATGTAACATTGATATTAATTTCGGGTGTGCATCGTTCTTTGTTTCACCCGCTCGCCACGGTGAGGCACAGGATATGAGCGGGGACCTGAAACAAAGAAACAAACAAAAACACATACAAAACAAGAGAACTTGCATAAGATCAACAGCAAACAGACACTGGAATTAATAAAACGAAGCTTACCTACGTTGCAGGCGCTGCTCGTCTCTTCTTTCGAATGCAAAATCGCTGATCCGATAAGCCGTACGTTTCAAAACGCCGATCGCGAAGCGCACGGTGTGCCCACTGCAGCTGTACATGTCAACACTGGACAACTGAGTGAGGCTCAAACGCATTTAAAAAGACGACAACCGCAAGAAGACTGCGAGAAAAACAAAATGTCGACAGCTTCGGTTGAAAACGCAAGCGAAATTCGTCGTGATTTTACCACGCTCCATTAAATTTGCAAATCCAAACGAGAACACATAAACGCAATTAAATCAGCCGCAGTTTTCATAAGGCTTGCGGAAAAAAAATAAATCCTCGTAATAAGAAATGTGTTAGTGTCACAAGCCTACCGTTTGTGGCCAGAAGTGTTTAGCTCTTGCAACGGTAAAGGTAAAGTTGTCCCTGTGCTTAACTAATTAAGCACTATGCTATGAAGGCGTATGGGGGAGTGGATGCATAGATCCACATTTTCTTGACCTCGGCACTAGTTGGAGGTGAGTGGTCAGTTTCACGCTCCGGCCGCTTTAACGCAGGGGAAAGAGCCCCCTGTACCCATTGGATAGGAGGCTGGGTGGGCCCCAGAGCCGGTGTGGACGACGTGGAGAAGAGAAAATTTTTGACCCTACCGGGACTCGAACTCCGACCTCTTGGTCGTCCAGTCCGTAGCTGCGCTATCGCGGCTCACGTTCTATTTATGACATTCATTAATCAAAAATAAATTATTATATCAATTACATTTTTGTTTATGTAAAATTCTAA